>NC_084978.1:32835635-33073411 GCF_963691925.1 Scomber scombrus
ACAGTTGGGGCGTTTTGTGAAAATTGTGAAGGATTTTCCAAACCGGGCAAAATTTGAAAAAAACGACAGGGCCGGTAGTGTCGAAAAAGTCAAAAATGGGGATTTTCCAAAACCTTGCTAAAAGGGGCCAGGGGGGCGGACTAAGTAAGAAAGGAGCAAAATCAAGCACAGTTGGGGCGTTTTGGGAAAATTGTGAAGGATTTTCCAAACCGGGCAAAATTTGAAAAAAACGACAGGGCCGGTAGTGTCGAAAAAGTCAAAAATGCGGATTTTCCCAAATCTTTGCTAAAAGGGGCCAGGGGGTGGGCTTATTGAAAAACGAGCAAAATCAAGCACAGTTGGGGCGTTTTGTGAAAATTGTGAAGGATTTTCCAAACCGGGCAAAATTTGAAAAAAAAGACAGGGCCGGTAGTGTCGAAAAAGTCAAAAATGGGGATTTTCCCAAACCTTGCTAAAAGGGGCCAGGGGGGCGGACTGAGTCAGAAAGGAGCAAAATCAAGCACAGTTGGGGCGTTTTGGGAAAATTGTGAAGGATTTTCCAAACCGGGCAAAATTTGAAAAAAACGACAGTGCCGGTAGTGTCGAAAAAGTCAAAAATGGGAATTTTCCCAAACTTTGCTTAAAGAGGCCAGAGGGGGGGGCTGGGTGAAAAAGGAGCAAAATCAAGCACAGTTGAGGCGTTTTGTGAAAATTGTGAAGGATTTTCCAAAGTGGGCAAAAATTGAAAAAAAAGACAGGACCGGTAGTGTCGAAAAAGTCAAAAATGGGGATTTTCACAAACCTTGCTAAAAGGTGCCAGGGGGTGGACTGAGTCAGAAAGGAGCAAAATCAAGCAGAGTTGGGGCGTTTTGAGAAAATTGTGAAGGATTTTCCAAACCGGGCAAAATTTGAAAAAAAGACAGGGCCGGTATTGTCGAAAAAGTCAAAAATGGGGATTTTCCCAAACCTTGCTAAAAGGTGCAAGGGGGCGGACTGAGTCAGAAAGGAGCAAAATCAAGCACAGTTGGGGCGTTTTGAGAAAATTGTGAAGGATTTTCCAAAGTGGGCAAAATTTGAAAAAAACGACAGGTCCGGTAGTGTCGAAAAAGTCAAAAATTGGGATTTTCCCAAATTTTTGCTAAAAGGGACCAGGGGGCGGGCTGATTGAAAAACGAGCAAAATCAAGCACAGTTGGGGCGTTTTGTGAAAATTGTGAAGGATTTTCCAAACCGGGCAAAATTTGAAAAAAAGACAGGGCCGGTAGTGTCGAAAAAGTCAAAAATGGGGATTTTCCCAAACCTTGCTAAAAGGGGCCAGGGGGGCGGACTAAGTAAGAAAGGAGCAAAATCAAGCACAGTTGGGGCGTTTTGGGAAAATTGTGAAGGATTTTCCAAAGTGGGCAAAAATTGAAAAAAAACGACAGGGCCGGTAGTGTCGAAAAAGTCAAAAATGCGGATTTTCCCAAATCTTTGCTAAAAGGGGCCAGGGGGCGGGCTTATTGAAAAACGAGCAAAATCAAGCACAGTTGGGGCGTTTTGTGAAAATTGTGAAGGATTTTCCAAACCGGGTAAAATTTGAAAAAAAAGACAGGGCCGGTAGTGTCGAAAAAGTCAAAAATGGGGATTTTCACAAACCTTGCTAAAAGGTGCCAGGGGGTGGACTGAGTCAGAAAGGAGCAAAATCAAGCACAGTTGGGGCGTTTTGAGAAAATTGTGAAGGATTTTCCAAAGTGGGCAAAATTTGAAAAAAACGACAGGTCCGGTAGTGTCGAAAAAGTCAAAAATTGGGATTTTCCCAAATTTTTGCTAAAAGGGGCCAGGGGGCGGGCTGATTGAAAAACGAGCAAAATCAAGCACAGTTGGGGCGTTTTGTGAAAATTGTGAAGGATTTTCCAAACCGGGCAAAATTTGAAAAAAAGACAGGGCCGGTAGTGTCGAAAAAGTCAAAAATGGGGATTTTCCCAAACCTTGCTAAAAGGTGCCAGGGGGCGGACTGAGTCAGAAAGGAGCAAAATCAAGCACAGTTGGGGCGTTTTGAGAAAATTGTGAAGGATTTTCCAAACCGGGCAAAATTTGAAAAAAAGACAGGGCCGGTAGTGTCGAAAAAGTCAAAAATGGGGATTTTCCCAAACCTTGCTAAAAGGTGCCAGGGGGCGGACTGAGTCAGAAAGGAGCAAAATCAAGCACAGTTGGGGCGTTTTGGGAAAATTGTGAAGGATTTTCCAAAGTGGGCAAAAATTGAAAAAAACGACAGGGCCCGTAGTGTCGAAAAAGTCAAAAATGCAGATTTTCCCAAACCTTGCTAAAAGGAGCCAGGGGGGCGGACTGAGTCAGAAATGAGCAAAATCAAGCACAGTTGGGGCGTTTTGGGAAAATTGTGAAGGATTTTCCAAAACGGGCAAAATTTGAAAAAAACGACAGTGCCGGTAGTGTCGAAAAAGTCAAAAATGGGGATTTTCCCAAACTTTGCTTAAAGAGGCAAGAGGGGGGGGGCTGGGTGAAAAAGGAGCAAAATCAAGCACAGTTGGGGCGTTTTGTGAAAATTGTGAAGGATTTTCCAAAGTGGGCAAAAATTGAAAAAAACGACAGGGCCGGTAGTGTCGAAAAAGTCAAAAATGGGGATTTTCACAAACCTTGCTAAAAGGTGCCAGGGGGTGGACTGAGTCAGAAAGGAGCAAAATCAAGCACAGTTGGGGCGTTTTGAGAAAATTGTGAAGGATTTTCCAAAGTGGGCAAAATTTGAAAAAAACAACAGGTCCGGTAGTGTCGAAAAAGTCAAAAATTGGGATTTTCCCAAATTTTTGCTAAAAGGGGCCAGGGGGCGGGCTGATTGAAAAACGAGCAAAATCAAGCACAGTTGGGGCGTTTTGTGAAAATTGTGAAGGATTTTCCAAACCGGGCAAAATTTGAAAAAAAGACAGGGCCGGTAGTGTCGAAAAAGTCAAAAATGGGGATTTTCCCAAACCTTGCTAAAAGGTGCCAGGGGGCGGACTGAGTCAGAAAGGAGCAAAATCAAGCACAGTTGGGGCGTTTTGGGAAAATTGTGAAGGATTTTCCAACGTGGGCAAAAATTGAAAAAAACGACAGGGCCGGTAGTGTCGAAAAAGTCAAAAATGCAGATTTTCCCAAACCTTGCTAAAAGGGGCCAGGGGGGCGGACTGAGTCAGAAATGAGCAAAATCAAGCACAGTTGGGGCGTTTTGGGAAAATTGTGAAGGATTTTCCAAACCGGGCAAAAATTGAAAAAAACGACAGGGCCGGTAGTGTCGAAAAAGTCAAAAATGGGGATTTTCCAAAACCTTGCTAAAAGGGGCCAGGGGGGCGGACTAAGTAAGAAAGGAGCAAAATCAAGCACAGTTGGGGCGTTTTGGGAAAATTGTGAAGGATTTTCCAAACCGGGCAAAATTTGAAAAAAATGACAGGGCCGGTAGTGTCGAAAAAGTCAAAAATGCGGATTTTCCCAAACCTTGCTAAAAGGGGCCAGGGGGGCGGACTGAGTCAGAAATGAGCAAAATCAACCACAGTTGGGGCGTTTTGAGAAAATTGTGAAGGATTTTCCAAAGTGGGCAAAATCTGAAAAAAACGACAGGTCCGGTAGTGTCGAAAAAGTCAAAAATTGGGATTTTCCCAAATTTTTGCTAAAAGGGGCCAGGGGGCGGGCTGATTGAAAAACGAGCAATATCAAGCACAGTTGGGGCGTTTTGTGAAAATTGTGAAGGATTTTCCAAACCGGGCAAAAATTGAAAAAAACGACAGGGCCGGTAGTGTCGAAAAAGTCAAAAATGGGGATTTTCCCAAACCTTGCTAAAAGGTGCCAGGGGGTGGACTGAGTCAGAAAGGAGCAAAATCAAGCACAGTTGGGGCGTTTTGAGAAAACTGTGAAGGATTTTCCAAAGTGGGCAAAATTTGAAAAAAACGACAGGTCCGGTAGTGTCGAAAAAGTCAAAAATTGGGATTTTCCCAAACCTTGCTAAAAGGTGCCAGGGGGTTGACTGAGTCAGAAAGGAGCAAAATCAAGCACAGTTGGGGCGTTTTGAGAATATTGTGAAGGATTTTCCAAAGTGGGCAAAAATTGAAAAAAACGACAGGGCCGGTAGTGTCGAAAAAATCAAAAATGGGGATTTTCACAAACCTTGCTAAAAGGTGCCAGGGGGTGGACTGAGTCAGAAAGGAGCAAAATCAAGCACAGTTGGGGCGTTTTGAGAAAATTGTGAAGGATTTTCCAAAGTGGGCAAAATTTGAAAAAAACAACAGGTCCGGTAGTGTCGAAAAAGTCAAAAATTGGGATTTTCCCAAATTTTTGTTAAAAGGGGCCAGGGGGCGGGCTGATTGAAAAACGAGCAAAATCAAGCACAGTTGGGGCGTTTTGTGAAAATTGTGAAGGATTTTCCAAACCGGGCAAAATTTGAAAAAAAGACAGGGCCGGTAGTGTCGAAAAAGTCAAAAATGGGGATTTTCCCAAACCTTGCTAAAAGGTGCAAGGGGGCGGACTGAGTCAGAAAGGAGCAAAATCAAGCACAGTTGGGGCGTTTTGGGAAAATTGTGAAGGATTTTCCAAAGTGGGCAAAAATTGAAAAAAACGACAGGGCCGGTAGTGTCGAAAAAGTCAAAAATGCGGATTTTCCCAAAACTTGCTAAAAGGGGCCAGGGGGGGCGGACTGAGTCATGAATGAGCAAAATCAAGCACAGTTGGGGCGTTTTGAGAAAATTGTGAAGGATTTTCCAAAGTGGGCAAAATTTGAAAAAAACGACAGGTCCGGTAGTGTCGAAAAAGTCAAAAATTGGGATTTTCCCAAATTTTTGCTAAAAGGGGCCAGGGGGCGGGCTGATTGAAAAACGAGCAAAATAAAGCACAGTTGGGGCGTTTTGTGAAAATTGTGAAGGATTTTCCAAACCGGGCAAAATTTGAAAAAAAGACAGGGCCGGTAGTGTCGAAAAAGTCAAAAATGGGGATTTTCCCAAACCTTGCTAAAAGGGGCCAGGGGGGCGGACTGAGTCAGAAAGGAGCAAAATCAAGCACAGTTGGGGCGTTTTGTGAAAATTGTGAAGGATTTTACAAACCGAGCAAAATTTGAAAAAAACGACAGGGCCGGTAGTGTCGAAAAAGTCAAAAATGGGGATTTTCCCAAACCTTGCTAAAAGGGGCCAGGGGGGCGGACTGAGTCAGAAATGAGCAAAATCAAGCACAGTTGGGGCGTTTTGTGAAAATTGTGAAGGATTTTCCAAACCGGGCAAAATTTGAAAAAAACGACAGGGCCGGTAGTGTCGAAAAAGTCAAAAATGGGGATTTTCACAAACTTTGCTTAAAGAGGCCAGAGGGGGGGGCTGAGTGAAAAAGGAGCAAAATCAAGCACAGTTGGGGCGTTTTGTGAAAATTGTGAAGGATTTTCCAAACCGGGCAAAATTTGAAAAAAACGACAGGACCGGTATTGTCGAAAAAGTCAAAAATGCGGATTTTCCCAAACCTTGCTAAAAGGGGCTAGGGGGGCGGACTGAGTCAGAAAGGAGCAAAATCAAGCACAGTTGGGGCGTTTTGGGAAATTGTGAAGGATTTTCCAAAGTGGGCAAAAATTTGAAAAAACGACAGGGCCGGTAGTGTTGAAAAAGTCAAAAATGGGGATTTTCCCAAACCTTGCTAAAAGGGGCCAGGGGGGCGGACTGAGTCAGAAAGGAGCAAAATCAAGCACAGTTGGGGCGTTTTGTGAAAATTGTGAAGGATTTTACAAACCGGGTAAAATTTGAAAAAAACGACAGGGCCGGTAGTGTCGAAAAAGTCAAAAATGGGGATTTTCCCAAACCTTGCTAAAAGGGGCCAGGGGGCGGGCTGAGTGAAAAACGAGCAAAATCAAGCACAGTTGGGGCGTTTTGTGAAAATTGTGAAGGATTTTCCAAACCGGGCAAAATTTGAAAAAAAAGACAGGGCCGGGTAGTGTCGAAAAAGTCAAAAATGGGGATTTTCACAAAATTTGCTTAAAGAGGCCAGAGGGGGGGGGCTGAGTGAGAAAGGAGCAAAATCAAGCACAGTTGGGGCGTTTTGGGAAAATTGTGAAGGATTTTCCAAACCGGGCAAAATTTGAAAAAAACGACAGGGCCGGTAGTGTCGAAAAAGTCAAAAATGGGGATTTTCCCAAACTTTGCTTAAAGAGGCCAGATGGGGGGGGCTGGGTGAAAAAGGAGCAAAATCAAGCACAGTTGGGGCGTTTTGGGAAAATTGTGAAGGATTTTCCAAAGTGGGCAAAAATTGAAAAAAACGACAGGGCCGGTAGTGTCGAAAAAGTCAAAAATGGGGATTTTCACAATATTTGCTTAAAGAGGCCAGAGGGGGGGGGGGCTGCGTGAAAAACGAGCAAAATCAAGCACAGTTGGGGCGTTTTGTGAAAATTGTGAAGGATTTTCCAAAGAGGGCAAAAATTGAAAAAAACGACAGGTCCGGTAGTGTCGAAAAAGTCAAAAATTGGGATTTTCCCAAACCTTGCTAAAAGGGGCCAGGGGGGCGGACTGAGTCAGAAAGGAGCAAAATCAAGCACAGTTGGGGCGTTTTGGGAAAATTGTGAAGGATTTTCCAAACCGGGTAAAATTTGAAAAAAAAGACAGGGCCGGTAGTGTCGAAAAAGTCAAAAATGCGGATTTTCCCAAATCTTTGCTAAAAGGGGCCAGGGGGCGGGCTTATTGAAAAACGAGCAAAATCAAGCACAGTTGGGGCGTTTTGTGAAAATTGTGAAGGATTTTCCAAACCGGGTAAAATTTGAAAAAAAAGACAGGTCCCGTAGTGTCGAAAAAGTCAAAAATGGGGATTTTCACAAAATTTGCTTAAAGAGGCCAGAGGGGGGGGGGCTGAGTGAAAAACAAGCAAAATCAAGCACAGTTGGGGCGTTTTGTGAAAATTGTGAAGGATTTTCCAAACCGGGCAAAATTTGAAAAAAACGACAGGGCCGGGTAGTGTCGAAAAAGTCAAAAATGGGGATTTTCCAAAACCTTGCTAAAAGGGGCCAGGGGGGCGGACTAAGTAAGAAATGAGCAAAATCAAGCACAGTTGGGGCGTTTTGGGAAAATTGTGAAGGATTTTCCAAACCGGGCAAAATTTGAAAAAAACGACAGGGCCGGTAGTGTCGAAAAAGTCAAAAATGCGGATTTTCCCAAATCTTTGCTAAAAGGGGCCAGAGGGGGGGGGGGGCTGCGTGAAAAACGAGCAAAATCAAGCACAGTTGGGGCGTTTTGTGAAAATTGTGAAAGATTTTCCAAAGAGGGCAAAAATTGAAAAAAACAACAGGTTCGGTAGTGTCGAAAAAGTCAAAAATTGGGATTTTCCCAAACCTTGCTAAAACGGGCCAGGGGGGCGGACTGAGTCAGAAAGGAGCAAAATCAAGCACAGTTGGGGCGTTTTGGGAAAATTGTGAAGGATTTTCCAAACCGGGCAAAATTTGAAAAAAACGACAGGGCCGGTAGTGTCGAAAAAGTCAAAATTGGGGATTTTCCCAAACCTTGCTAAAAGGGGCCAGGGGGGCGGACTGAGTCAGAAAGGAGCAAAATCAAGCACAGTTGGGGCGTTTTGTGAAAATTGTGAAGGATTTTCCAAACCGGGCAAAATTTGAAAAAAACGACAGTGCCGGTAGTGGGGGGGGCTGGGTGAAAAAGGAGCAAAATCAAGCACAGTTGGGGCGTTTTGTGAAAATTGTGAAGGATTTTCCAAAGTGGGCAAAAATTGAAAAAAACGACAGGACCGGTAGTGTCGAAAAAGTCAAAAATGGGGATTTTCACAAACCTTGCTAAAAGGTGCCAGGGGGTGGACTGAGTCAGAAAGGAGCAAAATCAAGCACAGTTGGGGCGTTTTGAGAAAATTGTGAAGGATTTTCCAAAGTGGGCAAAATTTGAAAAAAACGACAGGTCCGGTAGTGTCGAAAAAGTCAAAAATTGGGATTTTCCCAAATTTTTGGTAAAAGGGGCCAGGGGGCGGGCTGATTGAAAAACGAGCAAAATCAAGCACAGTTGGGGCGTTTTGTGAAAATTGTGAAGGATTTTCCAAACCGGGCAAAATTTGAAAAAAAGACAGGGCCGGTAGTGTCGAAAAAGTCAAAAATGGGGATTTTCCCAAACCTTGCTAAAAGGTGCAAGGGGGCGGACTGAGTCAGAAAGGAGCAAAATCAAGCACAGTTGGGGCGTTTTGGGAAAATTGTGAAGGATTTTCCAAACCGGGCAAAATTTGAAAAAAACGACAGTGCCGGTAGTGTCGAAAAAGTCAAAAATGGGGATTTTCCCAAACTTTGCTTAAAGAGGCCAGAGGGGGGGGGCTGGGTGAAAAAGGAGCAAAATCAAGCACAGTTGGGGCGTTTTGTGAAAATTGTGAAGGATTTTCCAAAGTGGGCAAAAATTGAAAAAAACGACAGGACCGGTAGTGTCGAAAAAGTCAAAAATGGGGATTTTCACAAACCTTGCTAAAAGGTGCCAGGGGGTGGACTGAGTAAGAAAGAAGCAAAATCAAGCACAGTTGGGGCGTTTTGAGAAAATTGTGAAGGATTTTCCAAAGTGGGCAAAATTTGAAAAAAACGACAGGTCCGGTAGTGTCGAAAAAGTCAAAAATTGGGATTTTCCCAAATTTTTGCTAAAAGGGGCCAGGGGGCGGGCTGATTGAAAAACGAGCAAAATCAAGCACAGTTGGGGCGTTTTGTGAAAATTGTGAAGGATTTTCCAAACCGGGCAAAATTTGAAAAAAAGACAGGGCCGGTAGTGTCGAAAAAGTCAAAAATGGGGATTTTCCCAAACCTTGCTAAAAGGTGCAAGGGGGCGGACTGAGTCAGAAAGGAGCAAAATCAAGCACAGTTGGGGCGTTTTGGGAAAATTGTGAAGGATTTTCCAAACCGGGCAAAATTTGAAAAAAACGACAGTGCCGGTAGTGTCGAAAAAGTCAAAAATGGGGATTTTCCCAAACTTTGCTTAAAGAGGCCAGAGGGGGGGGGCTGGGTGAAAAAGGAGCAAAATCAAGCACAGTTGGGGCGTTTTGTGAAAATTGTGAAGGATTTTCCAAAGTGGGCAAAAATTGAAAAAAACGACAGGACCGGTAGTGTCGAAAAAGTCAAAAATGGGGATTTTCACAAACCTTGCTAAAAGGTGCCAGGGGGTGGACTGAGTAAGAAAGAAGCAAAATCAAGCACAGTTGGGGCGTTTTGAGAAAATTGTGAAGGATTTTCCAAAGTGGGCAAAATTTGAAAAAAACGACAGGTCCGGTAGTGTCGAAAAAGTCAAAAATGGGGATTTTCCCAAATTTTTGCTAAAAGGGGCCAGGGGGCGGGCTGATTGAAAAACGAGCAAAATCAAGCACAGTTGGGGCGTTTTGTGAAAATTGTGAAGGATTTTCCAAACCGGGCAAAATTTGAAAAAAAGACAGGGCCGGTAGTGTCGAAAAAGTCAAAAATGGGGATTTTCCCAAACCTTGCTAAAAGGTGCAAGGGGGCGGACTGAGTCAGAAAGGAGCAAAATCAAGCACAGTTGGGGCGTTTTGGGACAATTGTGAAGGATTTTCCAAACCGGGCAAAAATTGAAAAAAACAACAGGTTCGGTAGTGTCGAAAAAGTCAAAAATTGGGATTTTCCCAAACTTTGCTTAAAGAGGCCAGAGGGGGGGGCTGGGTGAAAAAGGAGCAAAATCAAGCACAGTTGGGGCGTTTTGTGAAAATTGTGAAGGATTTTCCAAAGTGGGCAAAAATTGAAAAAAACGACAGGACCGGTAGTGTCGAAAAAGTCAAAAATGGGGATTTTCACAAACCTTGCTAAAAGGTGCCAGGGGGTGGACTGAGTCAGAAAGGAGCAAAATCAAGCACAGTTGGGGCGTTTTGAGAAAATTGTGAAGGATTTTCCAAAGTGGGCAAAATTTGAAAAAAAACGACAGGTCCGGTAGTGTCGAAAAAGTCAAAAATTGGGATTTTCCCAAATTTTTGCTAAAAGGGGCCAGGGGGCGGGCTGATTGAAAAACGAGCAAAATGAAGCACAGTTGGGGCGTTTTGTGAAAATTGTGAAGGATTTTCCAAACCGGGCAAAATTTGAAAAAAAGACAGGGCCGGTAGTGTCGAAAAAGTCAAAAATGGGGATTTTCCCAAACCTTGCTAAAAGGGGCCAGGGGGGCGGACTGAGTCAGAAAAGAGCAAAATCAAGCACAGTTGGGGCGTTTTAGGACAATTGTGAAGGATTTTCCAAACCGGGCAAAATTTGAAAAAAACGACAGGTCCGGTAGTGTCGAAAAAGTCAAAAATGGGGATTTTCACAAAATTTGCTTAAAGAGGCCAGAGGGGGGGGCTGAGTGAAAAACGAGCAAAATCAAGCACAGTTGGGGCGTTTTGTGAAAATTGTGAAGGATTTTCCAAACCGGGCAAAATTTGAAAAAAACGACAGGGCCGGTAGTGTCGAAAAAGTCAAAAATGGGGATTTTCCAAAACCTTGCTAAAAGGGGCCAGGGGGGCGGACTAAGTAAGAAAGGAGCAAAATCAAGCACAGTTGGGGCGTTTTGGGAAAATTGTGAAGGATTTTCCAAAGAGGGCAAAAATTGAAAAAAACAACAGGTTCGGTAGTGTCGAAAAAGTCAAAAATTGGGATTTTCCCAAACCTTGCTAAAACGGGCCAGGGGGGCGGACTGAGTCAGAAAGGAGCAAAATCAAGCACAGTTGGGGCGTTTTGGGAAAATTGTGAAGGATTTTCCAAACCGGGCAAAATTTGAAAAAAACGACAGGGCCGGTAGTGTCGAAAAAGTCAAAATTGGGGATTTTCCCAAACCTTGCTAAAAGGGGCCAGGGGGGCGGACTGAGTCAGAAAGGAGCAAAATCAAGCACAGTTGGGGCGTTTTGGGAAAATTGTGAAGGATTTTCCAAACCGGGCAAAATTTGAAAAAAACGACAGTGCCGGTAGTGTCGAAAAAGTCAAAAATGGGGATTTTCCCAAACTTTGCTTAAAGAGGCCAGAGGGGGGGCTGGGTGAAAAAGGAGCAAAATCAAGCACAGTTGGGGCGTTTTGTGAAAATTGTGAAGGATTTTCCAAAGTGGGCAAAAATTGAAAAAAACGACAGGACCGGTAGTGTCGAAAAAGTCAAAAATGGGGATTTTCACAAACCTTGCTAAAAGGTGCCAGGGGGTGGACTGAGTCAGAAAGGAGCAAAATCAAGCACAGTTGGGGCGTTTTAAGAAAATTGTGAAGGATTTTCCAAAGTGGGCAAAATTTGAAAAAAACAACAGGTTCGGTAGTGTCGAAAAAGTCAAAAATTGGGATTTTCCCAAACTTTGCTTAAAGAGGCCAGAGGGGGGGGCTGGGTGAAAAAGGAGCAAAATCAAGCACAGTTGGGGCGTTTTGTGAAAATTGTGAAAGATTTTCCAAAGTGGGCAAAAATTGAAAAAAACGACAGGACCGGTAGTGTCGAAAAAGTCAAAAATGGGGATTTTCACAAACCTTGCTAAAAGGTGCCAGGGGGTGGACTGAGTCAGAAAGGAGCAAAATCAAGCACAGTTGGGGCGTTTTGAGAAAATTGTGAAGGATTTTCCAAAGTGGGCAAAATTTGAAAAAAAACGACAGGTCCGGTAGTGTCGAAAAAGTCAAAAATTGGGATTTTCCCAAATTTTTGCTAAAAGGGGCCAGGGGGCGGGCTGATTGAAAAACGAGCAAAATGAAGCACAGTTGGGGCGTTTTGTGAAAATTGTGAAGGATTTTCCAAACCGGGCAAAATTTGAAAAAAAGACAGGGCCGGTAGTGTCGAAAAAGTCAAAAATGGGGATTTTCCCAAACCTTGCTAAAAGGGGCCAGGGGGGCGGACTGAGTCAGAAAAGAGCAAAATCAAGCACAGTTGGGGCGTTTTAGGACAATTGTGAAGGATTTTCCAAACCGGGCAAAATTTGAAAAAAACGACAGGTCCGGTAGTGTCGAAAAAGTCAAAAATGGGGATTTTCACAAAATTTGCTTAAAGAGGCCAGAGGGGGGGGCTGAGTGAAAAACGAGCAAAATCAAGCACAGTTGGGGCGTTTTGTGAAAATTGTGAAGGATTTTCCAAACCGGGCAAAATTTGAAAAAAACGACAGGGCCGGTAGTGTCGAAAAAGTCAAAAATGGGGATTTTCCAAAACCTTGCTAAAAGGGGCCAGGGGGGCGGACTAAGTAAGAAAGGAGCAAAATCAAGCACAGTTGGGGCGTTTTGGGAAAATTGTGAAGGATTTTCCAAAGAGGGCAAAAATTGAAAAAAACAACAGGTTCGGTAGTGTCGAAAAAGTCAAAAATTGGGATTTTCCCAAACCTTGCTAAAACGGGCCAGGGGGGCGGACTGAGTCAGAAAGGAGCAAAATCAAGCACAGTTGGGGCGTTTTGGGAAAATTGTGAAGGATTTTCCAAACCGGGCAAAATTTGAAAAAAACGACAGGGCCGGTAGTGTCGAAAAAGTCAAAATTGGGGATTTTCCCAAACCTTGCTAAAAGGGGCCAGGGGGGCGGACTGAGTCAGAAAGGAGCAAAATCAAGCACAGTTGGGGCGTTTTGGGAAAATTGTGAAGGATTTTCCAAACCGGGCAAAATTTGAAAAAAACGACAGTGCCGGTAGTGTCGAAAAAGTCAAAAATGGGGATTTTCCCAAACTTTGCTTAAAGAGGCCAGAGGGGGGGGCTGGGTGAAAAAGGAGCAAAATCAAGCACAGTTGGGGCGTTTTGTGAAAATTGTGAAGGATTTTCCAAAGTGGGCAAAAATTGAAAAAAACGACAGGACCGGTAGTGTCGAAAAAGTCAAAAATGGGGATTTTCACAAACCTTGCTAAAAGGTGCCAGGGGGTGGACTGAGTCAGAAAGGAGCAAAATCAAGCACAGTTGGGGCGTTTTAAGAAAATTGTGAAGGATTTTCCAAAGTGGGCAAAATTTGAAAAAAACGACAGGTCCGGTAGTGTCGAAAAAGTCAAAAATGGGGATTTTCCCAAATTTTTGGTAAAAGGGGCCAGGGGGCGGGCTGATTGAAAAACGAGCAAAATCAAGCACAGTTGGGGCGTTTTGTGAAAATTGTGAAGGATTTTCCAAACCGGGCAAAATTTGAAAAAAACGACAGGGCCGGTAGTGTCGAAAAAGTCAAAAATGGGGATTTTCCAAAACCTTGCTAAAAGGGGCCAGGGGGGCGGACTAAGTAAGAAAGGAGCAAAATCAAGCACAGTTGGGGCGTTTTGGGAAAATTGTGAAGGATTTTCCAAACCGGGCAAAATTTGAAAAAAACGACAGGGCCGGTAGTGTCGAAAAAGTCAAAAATGCGGATTTTCCCAAATCTTTGCTAAAAGGGGCCAGGGGGTGGGCTTATTGAAAAACGAGCAAAATCAAGCACAGTTGGGGCGTTTTGAGAAAATTGTGAAGGATTTTCCAAAGTGGGCAAAATTTGAAAAAAACGACAGGTCCGGTAGTGTCGAAAAAGTCAAAAATTGGGATTTTCCCAAATTTTTGCTAAAAGGGGCCAGGGGGCGGGCTGATTGAAAAACGAGCAAAATGAAGCACAGTTGGGGCGTTTTGTGAAAATTGTGATGGATTTTCCAAACCGGGCAAAATTTGAAAAAAAGACAGGGCCGGTAGTGTCGAAAAAGTCAAAAATGGGGATTTTCCCAAACCTTGCTAAAAGGTGCAAGGGGGCGGACTGAGTCAGAAAGGAGCAAAATCAAGCACAGTTGGGGCGTTTTGGGAAAATTGTGAAGGATTTTCCAACGTGGGCAAAAATTGAAAAAAACGACAGGGCCGGTAGTGTCGAAAAAGTCAAAAATGCGGATTTTCCCAAACCTTGCTAAAAGGGGCCAGGGGGGCGGACTGAGTCAGAAATGAGCAAAATCAAGCACAGTTGGGGCGTTTTGAGAAAATTGTGAAGGATTTTCCAAAGTGGGCAAAATTTGAAAAAAACGACAGGTCCGGTAGTGTCGAAAAAGTCAAAAATTGGGATTTTCCCAAATTTTTGCTAAAAGGGGCCAGGGGGCGGGCTGATTGAAAAACGAGCAAAATCAAGCACAGTTGGGGCGTTTTGTGAAAATTGTGAAGGATTTTCCAAACCGGGCAAAATTTGAAAAAAAGACAGGGCCGGTAGTGTCGAAAAAGTCAAAAATGGGGATTTTCCCAAACCTTGCTAAAAGGTGCCAGGGGGCGGACTGAGTCAGAAAGGAGCAAAATCAAGCACAGTTGGGGCGTTTTGGGAAAATTGTGAAGGATTTTCCAACGTGGGCAAAAATTGAAAAAAACGACAGGGCCGGTAGTGTCGAAAAAGTCAAAAATGCAGATTTTCCCAAACCTTGCTAAAAGGGGCCAGGGGGGCGGACTGAGTAAGAAATGAGCAAAATCAAGCACAGTTGGGGCGTTTTGAGAAAATTGTGAAGGATTTTCCAAACCGGGCAAAATTTGAAAAAAACGACAGGTCCGGTAGTGTCGAAAAAGTCAAAAATTGGGATTTTCCCAAATTTTTGGTAAAAGGGGCCAGGGGGCGGGCTGATTGAAAAACGAGCAAAATCAAGCACAGTTGGGGCGTTTTGTGAAAATTGTGAAGGATTTTCCAAACCGGGCAAAATTTGAAAAAAACGACAGGTCCGGTAGTGTCGAAAAAGTCAAAAATTGGGATTTTCCCAAATTTTTGGTAAAAGGGGCCAGGGGGCGGGCTGATTGAAAAACGAGCAAAATCAAGCACAGTTGGGGCGTTTTGTGAAAATTGTGAAGGATTTTCCAAACCGGGCAAAATTTGAAAAAAAAGACAGGGCCGGTAGTGTCGAAAAAGTCAAAAATGGGGATTTTCCCAAACCTTGCTAAAAGGTGCCACGGGGTGGACTGAGTCAGAAAGGAGCAAAATCAAGCAGAGTTGGGGCGTTTTGAGAAAATTGTGAAGGATTTTCCAAAGTGGGCAAAATTTGAAAAAAACGACAGTGCCGGTAGTGTCGAAAAAGTCAAAAATGGGAATTTTCCCAAACTTTGCTTAAAGAGGCCAGAGGGGGGGGCTGGGTGAAAAAGGAGCAAAATCAAGCACAGTTGGGGCGTTTTGTGAAAATTGTGAAGGATTTTCCAAAGTGGGTAAAATTTGAAAAAAAAGACAGGGCCGGTAGTGTCGAAAAAGTCAAAAATGGGGATTTTCCCAAACCTTGCTAAAAGGTGCCACGGGGTGGACTGAGTCAGAAAGGAGCAAAATCAAGCAGAGTTGGGGCGTTTTGAGAAAATTGTGAAGGATTTTCCAAAGTGGGCAAAATTTGAAAAAAACGACATTGCCGGTAGTGTCGAAAAAGTCAAAAATGGGAATTTTCCCAAACTTTGCTTAAAGAGGCCAGAGGGGGGGGCTGGGTGAAAAAGGAGCAAAATCAAGCACAGTTGGGGCGTTTTGTGAAAATTGTGAAGGATTTTCCAAAGTGGGTAAAATTTGAAAAAAAAGACAGGGCCGGTAGTGTCGAAAAAGTCAAAAATGGGGATTTTCCCAAACCTTGCTAAAAGGGGCCAGGGGGGTGGACTGAGTCAGAAAAGAGCAAAATCAAGCACAGTTGGGGCGTTTTGGGACAATTGTGAAGGATTTTCCAAACCGGGCAAAATTTGAAAAAAACGACAGGTCCGGTAGTGTCGAAAAAGTCAAAAATGGGGATTTTCACAAAATTTGCTTAAAGAGGCCAGAGGGGGGGGCTGAGTGAAAAACGAGCAAAATCAAGCACAGTTGGGGCGTTTTGTGAAAATTGTGAAGGATTTTCCAAACCGGGCAAAATTTGAAAAAAACGACAGGGCCGGTAGTGTCGAAAAAGTCAAAAATGGGGATTTTCCAAAACCTTGCTAAAAGGGGCCAGGGGGGCGGACTAAGTAAGAAAGGAGCAAAATCAAGCACAGTTGGGGCGTTTTGGGAAAATTGTGAAGGATTTTCCAAAGTGGGCAAAAATTGAAAAAAAACGACAGGGCCGGTAGTGTCGAAAAAGTCAAAAATGCGGATTTTCCCAAATCTTTGCTAAAAGGGGCCAGGGGGCGGGCTTATTGAAAAACGAGCAAAATCAAGCACAGTTGGGGCGTTTTGTGAAAATTGTGAAGGATTTTCCAAACCGGGTAAAATTTGAAAAAAACGACAGGGCCGGTAGTGTTGAAAAAGTCAAAAATGGGGATTTTCACAAACCTTGCTAAAAGGTGCCAGGGGGTGGACTGAGTCAGAAAGGAGCAAAATCAAGCACAGTTGGGGCGTTTTGAGAAAATTGTGAAGGATTTTCCAAAGTGGGCAAAATTTGAAAAAAACGACAGGTCCGGTAGTGTCGAAAAAGTCAAAAATTGGGATTTTCCCAAATTTTTGCTAAAAGGGGCCAGGGGGCGGGCTGATTGAAAAACGAGCAAAATCAAGCACAGTTGGGGCGTTTTGTGAAAATTGTGAAGGATTTTCCAAACCGGGCAAAATTTGAAAAAAAGACAGGGCCGGTAGTGTCGAAAAAGTCAAAAATTGGGATTTTCCCAAACTTTTGCTAAAAGGGGCCAGGGGGCGGGCTGATTGAAAAACGAGCAAAATCAAGCACAGTTGGGGCGTTTTGGGAAAATTGTGAAGGATTTTCCAAACCGGGCAAAATTTGAAAAAAAGACAGGGCCGGTAGTGTCGAAAAAGTCAAAAATGGGGATTTTCCCAAACCTTGCTAAAAGGTGCCAGGGGGCGGACTGAGTCAGAAAGGAGCAAAATCAAGCACAGTTGGGGCGTTTTGGGAAAATTGTGAAGGATTTTCCAAAGTGGGCAAAAATTGAAAAAAACGACAGGGCCGGTAGTGTCGAAAAAGTCAAAAATGCAGATTTTCCCAAACCTTGCTAAAAGGGGCCAGGGGGGCGGACTGAGTCAGAAATGAGCAAAATCAAGCACAGTTGGGGCGTTTTGGGAAAATTGTGAAGGATTTTCCAAAACGGGCAAAATTTGAAAAAAACGACAGTGCCGGTAGTGTCGAAAAAGTCAAAAATGGGGATTTTCCCAAACTTTGCTTAAAGAGGCAAGAGGGGGGGGGCTGGGTGAAAAAGGAGCAAAATCAAGCACAGTTGGGGCGTTTTGTGAAAATTGTGAAGGATTTTCCAAAGTGGGCAAAAATTGAAAAAAACGACAGGGCCGGTAGTGTCGAAAAAGTCAAAAATGGGGATTTTCACAAACCTTGCTAAAAGGTGCCAGGGGGTGGACTGAGTCAGAAAGGAGCAAAATCAAGCACAGTTGGGGCGTTTTGAGAAAATTGTGAAGGATTTTCCAAAGTGGGCAAAATTTGAAAAAAACGACAGGTCCGGTAGTGTCGAAAAAGTCAAAAATTGGGATTTTCCCAAATTTTTGCTAAAAGGGGCCAGGGGGCGGGCTGATTGAAAAACGAGCAAAATCAAGCACAGTTGGGGCGTTTTGTGAAAATTGTGAAGGATTTTCCAAACCGGGCAAAATTTGAAAAAAAGACAGGGCCGGTAGTGTCGAAAAAGTCAAAAATGGGGATTTTCCCAAACCTTGCTAAAAGGTGCCAGGGGGCGGACTGAGTCAGAAA
The DNA here is from genome assembly GCF_963691925.1 of Scomber scombrus. Lineage (NCBI taxonomy): Eukaryota > Metazoa > Chordata > Actinopteri > Scombriformes > Scombridae > Scomber > Scomber scombrus. The sequence continues at coordinate 32,853,077 of NC_084978.1, forward strand.
GGAGCAAAATCAAGCACAGTTGGGGCGTTTTGGGAAAATTGTGAAGGATTTTCCAACGTGGGCAAAAATTGAAAAAAACGACAGGGCCGGTAGTGTCGAAAAAGTCAAAAATGCAGATTTTCCCAAACCTTGCTAAAAGGGGCCAGGGGGGCGGACTGAGTCAGAAATGAGCAAAATCAAGCACAGTTGGGGCGTTTTGGGAAAATTGTGAAGGATTTTCCAAACCGGGCAAAAATTGAAAAAAACGACAGGGCCGGTAGTGTCGAAAAAGTCAAAAATGGGGATTTTCCAAAACCTTGCTAAAAGGGGCCAGGGGGGCGGACTAAGTAAGAAAGGAGCAAAATCAAGCACAGTTGGGGCGTTTTGGGAAAATTGTGAAGGATTTTCCAAACCGGGCAAAATTTGAAAAAAATGACAGGGCCGGTAGTGTCGAAAAAGTCAAAAATGCGGATTTTCCCAAACCTTGCTAAAAGGGGCCAGGGGGGCGGACTGAGTCAGAAATGAGCAAAATCAACCACAGTTGGGGCGTTTTGAGAAAATTGTGAAGGATTTTCCAAAGTGGGCAAAATCTGAAAAAAACGACAGGTCCGGTAGTGTCGAAAAAGTCAAAAATTGGGATTTTCCCAAATTTTTGCTAAAAGGGGCCAGGGGGCGGGCTGATTGAAAAACGAGCAATATCAAGCACAGTTGGGGCGTTTTGTGAAAATTGTGAAGGATTTTCCAAACCGGGCAAAAATTGAAAAAAACGACAGGGCCGGTAGTGTCGAAAAAGTCAAAAATGGGGATTTTCCCAAACCTTGCTAAAAGGTGCCAGGGGGTGGACTGAGTCAGAAAGGAGCAAAATCAAGCACAGTTGGGGCGTTTTGAGAAAACTGTGAAGGATTTTCCAAAGTGGGCAAAATTTGAAAAAAACGACAGGTCCGGTAGTGTCGAAAAAGTCAAAAATTGGGATTTTCCCAAACCTTGCTAAAAGGTGCCAGGGGGTTGACTGAGTCAGAAAGGAGCAAAATCAAGCACAGTTGGGGCGTTTTGAGAATATTGTGAAGGATTTTCCAAAGTGGGCAAAAATTGAAAAAAAACGACAGGTCCGGTAGTGTCGAAAAAGTCAAAAATTGGGATTTTCCCAAATTTTTGTTAAAAGGGGCCAGGGGGCGGGCTGATTGAAAAACGAGCAAAATCAAGCACAGTTGGGGCGTTTTGTGAAAATTGTGAAGGATTTTCCAAACCGGGCAAAATTTGAAAAAAAGACAGGGCCGGTAGTGTCGAAAAAGTCAAAAATGGGGATTTTCCCAAACCTTGCTAAAAGGTGCAAGGGGGCGGACTGAGTCAGAAAGGAGCAAAATCAAGCACAGTTGGGGCGTTTTGGGAAAATTGTGAAGGATTTTCCAAAGTGGGCAAAAATTGAAAAAAACGACAGGGCCGGTAGTGTCGAAAAAGTCAAAAATGCGGATTTTCCCAAACCTTGCTAAAAGGGGCCAGGGGGGCGGACTGAGTCATGAATGAGCAAAATCAAGCACAGTTGGGGCGTTTTGAGAAAATTGTGAAGGATTTTCCAAAGTGGGCAAAATTTGAAAAAAACGACAGGTCCGGTAGTGTCGAAAAAGTCAAAAATTGGGATTTTCCCAAATTTTTGCTAAAAGGGGCCAGGGGGCGGGCTGATTGAAAAACGAGCAAAATAAAGCACAGTTGGGGCGTTTTGTGAAAATTGTGAAGGATTTTCCAAACCGGGCAAAATTTGAAAAAAAGACAGGGCCGGTAGTGTCGAAAAAGTCAAAAATGGGGATTTTCCCAAACCTTGCTAAAAGGTGCCAGGGGGCGGACTGAGTCAGAAAGGAGCAAAATCAAGCACAGTTGGGGCGTTTTGTGAAAATTGTGAAGGATTTTCCAAACCGGGCAAAAATTGAAAAAAACGACAGGGCCGGTAGTGTCGAAAAAGTCAAAAATGGGGATTTTCCCAAACCTTGCTAAAAGGTGCCAGGGGGTTGACTGAGTCAGAAAGGAGCAAAATCAAGCACAGTTGGGGCGTTTTGAGAAAATTGTTAAGGATTTTCCATAGTGGGCAAAATTTGAAAAAAACGACAGGTCCGGTAGTGTCGAAAAAGTCAAAAATTGGGATTTTCCCAAATTTTTGCTAAAAGGGGCCAGGGGGCGGGCTGATTGAAAAACGAGCAAAATCAAGCACAGTTGGGGCGTTTTGTGAAAATTGTGAAGGATTTTCCAAACCGGGCAAAATTTGAAAAAAAGACAGGGCCGGTAGTGTCGAAAAAGTCAAAAATGGGGATTTTCCCAAACCTTGCTAAAAGGGGCCAGGGGGGCGGACTGAGTCAGAAATGAGCAAAATCAAGCACAGTTGGGGCGTTTTGAGAAAATTGTGAAGGATTTTCCAAAGTGGGCAAAATTTGAAAAAAACGACAGGTCCGGTAGTGTCGAAAAAGTCAAAAATTGGGATTTTCCCAAATTTTTGCTAAAAGGGGCCAGGGGGCGGGCTGATTGAAAAACGAGCAAAATAAAGCACAGTTGGGGCGTTTTGTGAAAATTGTGAAGGATTTTCCAAACCGGGCAAAATTTGAAAAAAAGACAGGGCCGGTAGTGTCGAAAAAGTCAAAAATGGGGATTTTCCCAAACCTTGCTAAAAGGTGCCAGGGGGCGGACTGAGTCAGAAAGTTGCAAAATCAAGCACAGTTGGGGCGTTTTGAGAAAATTGTGAAGGATTTTCCAAAGTGGGCAAAATTTGAAAAAAACGACAGGTCCGGTAGTGTCGAAAAAGTCAAAAATGCGGATTTTCCCAAACCTTGCTAAAAGGGGCAAGGGGGGCGGACTGAGTCAGAAATGAGCAAATTCAAAAACAGTTGGGGCGTTTTGAGAAAATTGTGAAGGATTATCCAAACCGGGCAAAATTTGAAAAAAACGACAGGTCCGGTAGTGTCGAAAAAGTCAAAAATGGGGATTTTCCCAAACCTTGCTAAAAGGGGCCAGGGGTGCGGACTGAGTCAGAAAGGAGCAAAATCAAGCACATATGGGGCGTTTTGGGAAAATTGTGAAGGATTATCCAAACCGGGCATAAATTGAAAAAAAAGACAGGGCCGGTAGTGTCGAAAAAGTCAAAAATGGGGATTTTCCCAAACCTTGCTAAAAGGGGCCAGGGGGGCGGACTGAGTCAGAAATGAGCAAAATCAAGCACAGTTGGGGCGTTTTTTTTGAAAATTGTGAAGGATTTTCCAAACCGGGCAAAATTTGAAAAAAAGACAGGGCCGGTAGTGTCGAAAAAGTCAAAAATGGGGATTTTCACAAAATTTGCTTAAAGAGGCCAGAGGGGGGGGCTGAGTGAAAAACGAGCAAAATCAAGCACAGTTGGGGCGTTTTGTGAAAATTGTGAAGGATTTTCCATAGTGGGCAAAAATTGAAAAAAACGACAGGGCCGGTAGTGTCGAAAAAGTCAAAAATGGGGATTTTCCAAAACCTTGCTAAAAGGGGCCAGGGGGGCGGACTAAGTAAGAAAGGAGCAAAATCAAGCACAGTTGGGGCGTTTTGTGAAAATTGTGAAGGATTTTCCAAACCGGGCAAAATTTGAAAAAAAGACAGGGCCGGTAGTGTCAAAAAAGTCAAAAATGGGGATTTTCCCAAACCTTGCTAAAAGGTGCCAGGGGGCGGACTGAGTCATAAAGGAGCAAAATCAAGCACAGTTGGGGCGTTGTGTGAAAATTATGAAGGATTTTCCAAACCGGGCAAAATTTGAAAAAAAAGACGGGGCCGGTAGTGTCGAAAAAGTCAAAAATGGGGATTTTCACAAAATTTGCTAAAAGGTGCCAGGGGGCGGACTGAGTCAGAAAGGAGCAAAATCAAGCACAGATGGGGCGTTTTGGGAAAATTGTGAAGGATTTTCCAACGTGGGCAAAAATTTAAAAAAACAACAGGGCCGGTAGTGTCGAAAAAGTCAAAAATGCGGATTTTCCCAAACCTTGCTAAAAGGGGCCAGGGGGGCGGACTGAGTCAAAAATGAGCAAAATCAAGCACAGTTGGGGCGTTTTGAGAAAATTGTGAAGGATTTTCCAAACCGGGCAAAATTTGAAAAAAACGACAGGTCCGGTAGTGTCGAAAAAGTCAAAAATGGGGATTTTCCCAAACTTTGCTTAAAGAGGCCAGAGGGGGGGGCTGGGTGAAAAAGGAGCAAAATCAAGCACAGTTGGGGCGTTGTGTGAAAATTGTGAAGGATTTTCCAAAGTGGGCAAAAATTTTAAAAAACGACAGGGCCGGTAGTGACGAAAAAGTCAAAAATGGGGATTTTCTCAAACCTTGCTAAAAGGGGCCAGGGGTGCGGACTGAGTAAGAAAGGAGCAAAATCAAGCACAGTTGGGGCGTTTTGGGAAAATTGTGAAGGATTTTCCAAACCGGGCATAAATTGAAAAAAAAGACAGGGCCGGTAGTATCGAAAAAGTCAAAAATGGTGATTTTCACAAACCTTGCTAAAAGGGGCCAGGGGGCGGGCTGAGTGAAAAAGGAGCAAAATCAAGCACAGTTGGGGCGTTTTGGGAAAATTGTGAAGGATTTTCCAAACCGGGCAAAATTTGAAAAAAACGACAGGGCCGGTAGTGTCGAAAAAGTCAAAAATTGGGATTTTCCCAAATTTTTGCTAAAAGGGGCCAGGGGGGCGGGCTGATTGAAAAACGAGCAAAATCAAGCACAGTTGGGGCGTTTTGTGAAAATTGTGAAGGATTTTCCAAACCGGGCAAAATTTGAAAAAAAGACAGGGCTGGTAGTGTCGAAAAAGTCAAAAATGGGGATTTTCCCAAACCTTGCTAAAAGGTGCCAGGGGGCGGACTGAGTCAGAAAGGAGCAAAATCAAGCACAGTTGGGGCGTTTTGAGAAAATTGTGAAGGATTTTCCAAACCGGGCATAAATTGAAAAAAAAAGACAGGGCCGGTAGTGTCGAAAAAGTCAAAATGGGGATTTTCCCAAACCTTGCTAAAAGGGGCCAGGGGGGCGGACTGAGTCATGAATGAGCAAAATCAAGCACAGTTGGGGCGTTTTGAGAAAATTGTGAAGGATTTTCCAAAGTGGGCAAAATTTGAAAAAAACGACAGGTCCGGTAGTGTCGAAAAAGTCAAAAATTGGGATTTTCCCAAATTTTTGCTAAAAGGGGCCAGGGGGCGGGCTGATTGAAAAACGAGCAAAATAAAGCACAGTTGGGGCGTTTTGTGAAAATTGTGAAGTATTTTCCAAACCGGGCAAAATTTGAAAAAAAGACAGGGCCGGTAGTGTCGAAAAAGTCAAAAATGGGGATTTTCCCAAACTTTGCTAAAAGGTGCCAGGGGGCGGACTGAGTCAGAAAGGAGCAAAATCAAGCACAGTTGGGGCGTTCTGTGAAAATTGTGAAGGATTTTCCAAACCGGGCAAAAATTGAAAAAAACGACAGGGCCGGTAGTGTCGAAAAAGTCAAAAATGGGGATTTTCCCAAACCTTGCTAAAAGGTGCCAGGGGGTTGACTGAGTCAGAAAGGAGCAAAATCAAGCACAGTTGGGGCGTTTTGAGAAAATTGTGAAGGATTTTCCAAAGTGGGCAAAATTTGAAAAAAACGACAGGTCCGGTAGTGTCGAAAAAGTCAAAAATTGGGATTTTCCCAAATTTTTGCTAAAAGGGGCCAGGGGGCGGGCTGATTGAAAAACGAGCAAAATCAAGCACAGTTGGGGCGTTTTGTGAAAATTGTGAAGGATTTTCCAAACCGGGCAAAATTTGAAAAAAAGACAGGGCCGGTAGTGTCGAAAAAGTCAAAAATGGGGATTTTCACAAAATTTGCTTAAAGAGGCCAAAGGGGGGGGCTGAGTGAAAAACGAGCAAAATCAAGCACAGTTGGGGCGTTTTGTGAAAATTGTGAAGGATTTTCCATAGTGGGCAAAATTTGAAAAAAAGACAGGGCCGGTAGTGTCGAAAAAGTCAAAAATGGGGATTTTCCCAAACCTTGCTAAAAGGGGCCAGGGGTGCGGACTGAGTCAGAAAGGAGCAAAATCAAGCACAGTTGGGGCGTTTTGGGAAAATTGTGAAGGATTTTCCAAACCGGGAATAAATTGAAAAAAAAGACAGGGCCGGTAGTGTCGAAAAAGTCAAAAATTGGGATTTTCCCAAATTTTTGCTAAAAGGGGCCAGGGGGCGGGCTGATTGATAAACGAGCAAAATCAAGCACAGTTGGGGCGTTTTGTGAAAATTGTGAAGGATTTTCCAAACCGGGCAAAATTTGAAAAAAAACGACAGGTCCGGTAGTGTCGAAAAAGTCAAAAATGCGGATTTTCCCAAACCTTGCTAAAAGGGGCCAGGGGGGCGGACTGAGTCAGAAATGAGCAAAATCAAGCACAGTTGGGGCGTTTTGAGAAAATTGTGAAGGATTTTCCAAAGTGGGCAAAATTTGAAAAAAACGACAGATCCGGTAGTGTCGAAAAAGTCAAAAATTGGGATTTTCCCAAATTTTTGCTAAAAGGGGCCATGGAGCGGGCTGATTGAAAAACGAGCAAAATCAAGCACAGTTGGGGCGTTTTGTGAAAATTGTGAAGGATTTTCCAAACCGGGCAAAATTTGAAAAAAAGACAGGGCCGGTAGTGTCGAAAAAGTCAAAAATGGGGATTTTCCCAAACCTTGCTAAAAGGTGCCAGGGGGCGGACTGAGTCAGAAAGGAGCAAAATCAAGCACAGTTGGGGCGTTTTGGGAAAATTGTGAAGGATTTTCCAACGTGGGCAAAAATTGAAAAAAACGACAGGGCCGGTAGTGTCGAAAAAGTCAAAAATGGGGATTTTCCAAAACCTTGCTAAAAGGGGCCTGGGGGGCGGACTAAGTAAGAAAGGAGCAAAATCAAGCACAGTTGGGGCGTTTTGTGAAAATTGTGAAGGATTTTCCAAACCGGGCAAAATTTGAAAAAAAAAGACAGTGCCGGTAGTGTCGAAAAAGTCAAAAATGGGGATTTTCCCAAACTTTGCTTAAAGAGGCCAGAGGGGGGGGCTGGGTGAAAAAGGAGCAAAATCAAGCACAGTTGGGGCGTTTTGTGAAAATTGTGAAGGATTTTCCAAAGTGGGCATAAATTGAAAAAAACGACAGGGCCGGTAGTGTCGAAAAAGTCAAAAATGGGGATTTTCCCAAACCTTGCTAAAAGGGGCCAGGGGGGCGGACTGAGTCAGAAAGGAGCAAAATCAAGCACAGTTGGGGCGTTTTGGGAAAATTGTGAAGGATTTTCCAAACCGGGCAAAATTTGAAAAAAAACGACAGTGCCGGTAGTGTCGAAAAAGTCAAAAATGGGGATTTTCACAAACCTTGCTAAAAGGTGCCAGGGGGTGGACTGAGTCAGAAAGGAGCAAAATCAAGCACAGTTGGGGCGTTTTGAGAAAATTGTGAAGGATTTTCCAAAGTGGGCAAAATTTGAAAAAAACGACAGGTCCGGTAGTGTCGAAAAAGTCAAAAATTGGGATTTTCCCAAATTTTGCTTAAAGAGGCAAGAGGGGGGGGGGCTGGGTGAAAAAGGAGCAAAATCAAGCACAGTTGGGGCGTTTTGTGAAAATTGTGAAGGATTTTCCAAAGTGGGCAAAAATTTAAAAAAACGACAGGGCCGGTAGTGTCGAAAAAGTCAAAAATGGGGATTTTCACAAACCTTGCTAAAAGGTGCCAGGGGGTGGACTGAGTCAGAAAGGAGCAAAATCAAGCACAGTTGGGGCGTTTTGAGAAAATTGTGAAGGATTTTCCAAAGTGGGCAAAATTTGAAAAAAACGACAGGTCCGGTAGTGTCGAAAAAGTCAAAAATTGGGATTTTCCCAAATTTTTGCTAAAAGGGGCCAGGGGGCGGGCTGATTGAAAAACGAGCAAAATCAAGCACAGTTGGGGCGTTTTGTGAAAATTGTGAAGGATTTTCCAAACCGGGCAAAATTTGAAAAAAAGACAGGGCCGGTAGTGTCGAAAAAGTCAAAAATGGGGATTTTCCCAAACCTTGCTAAAAGGTGCCAGGGGGTGGACTGAGTCAGAAAGGAGCAAAATCAAGCACAGTTGGGGCGTTTTGAGAAAACTGTGAAGGATTTTCCAAAGTGGGCAAAATTTGAAAAAAACGACAGGTCCGGTAGTGTCGAAAAAGTCAAAAATTGGGATTTTCCCAAACCTTGCTAAAAGGTGCCAGGGGGTTGACTGAGTCAGAAAGGAGCAAAATCAAGCACAGTTGGGGCGTTTTGAGAATATTGTGAAGGATTTTCCAAAGTGGGCAAAAATTGAAAAAAAACGACAGGTCCGGTAGTGTCGAAAAAGTCAAAAATTGGGATTTTCCCAAATTTTTGTTAAAAGGGGCCAGGGGGCGGGCTGATTGAAAAACGAGCAAAATCAAGCACAGTTGGGGCGTTTTGTGAAAATTGTGAAGGATTTTCCAAACCGGGCAAAATTTGAAAAAAAGACAGGGCCGGTAGTGTCGAAAAAGTCAAAAATGGGGATTTTCCCAAACCTTGCTAAAAGGTGCAAGGGGGCGGACTGAGTCAGAAAGGAGCAAAATCAAGCACAGTTGGGGCGTTTTGGGAAAATTGTGAAGGATTTTCCAAAGTGGGCAAAAATTGAAAAAAACGACAGGGCCGGTAGTGTCGAAAAAGTCAAAAATGCGGATTTTCCCAAACCTTGCTAAAAGGGGCCAGGGGGGCGGACTGAGTCATGAATGAGCAAAATCAAGCACAGTTGGGGCGTTTTGAGAAAATTGTGAAGGATTTTCCAAAGTGGGCAAAATTTGAAAAAAACGACAGGTCCGGTAGTGTCGAAAAAGTCAAAAATTGGGATTTTCCCAAATTTTTGCTAAAAGGGGCCAGGGGGCGGGCTGATTGAAAAACGAGCAAAATAAAGCACAGTTGGGGCGTTTTGTGAAAATTGTGAAGGATTTTCCAAACCGGGCAAAATTTGAAAAAAAGACAGGGCCGGTAGTGTCGAAAAAGTCAAAAATGGGGATTTTCCCAAACCTTGCTAAAAGGTGCCAGGGGGCGGACTGAGTCAGAAAGGAGCAAAATCAAGCACAGTTGGGGCGTTTTGTGAAAATTGTGAAGGATTTTCCAAACCGGGCAAAAATTGAAAAAAACGACAGGGCCGGTAGTGTCGAAAAAGTCAAAAATGGGGATTTTCCCAAACCTTGCTAAAAGGTGCCAGGGGGTTGACTGAGTCAGAAAGGAGCAAAATCAAGCACAGTTGGGGCGTTTTGAGAAAATTGTTAAGGATTTTCCATAGTGGGCAAAATTTGAAAAAAACGACAGGTCCGGTAGTGTCGAAAAAGTCAAAAATTGGGATTTTCCCAAATTTTTGCTAAAAGGGGCCAGGGGGCGGGCTGATTGAAAAACGAGCAAAATCAAGCACAGTTGGGGCGTTTTGTGAAAATTGTGAAGGATTTTCCAAACCGGGCAAAATTTGAAAAAAAGACAGGGCCGGTAGTGTCGAAAAAGTCAAAAATGGGGATTTTCCCAAACCTTGCTAAAAGGGGCCAGGGGGGCGGACTGAGTCAGAAATGAGCAAAATCAAGCACAGTTGGGGCGTTTTGAGAAAATTGTGAAGGATTTTCCAAAGTGGGCAAAATTTGAAAAAAACGACAGGTCCGGTAGTGTCGAAAAAGTCAAAAATTGGGATTTTCCCAAATTTTTGCTAAAAGGGGCCAGGGGGCGGGCTGATTGAAAAACGAGCAAAATAAAGCACAGTTGGGGCGTTTTGTGAAAATTGTGAAGGATTTTCCAAACCGGGCAAAATTTGAAAAAAAGACAGGGCCGGTAGTGTCGAAAAAGTCAAAAATGGGGATTTTCCCAAACCTTGCTAAAAGGTGCCAGGGGGCGGACTGAGTCAGAAAGTTGCAAAATCAAGCACAGTTGGGGCGTTTTGAGAAAATTGTGAAGGATTTTCCAAAGTGGGCAAAATTTGAAAAAAACGACAGGTCCGGTAGTGTCGAAAAAGTCAAAAATGCGGATTTTCCCAAACCTTGCTAAAAGGGGCAAGGGGGGCGGACTGAGTCAGAAATGAGCAAATTCAAAAACAGTTGGGGCGTTTTGAGAAAATTGTGAAGGATTATCCAAACCGGGCAAAATTTGAAAAAAACGACAGGTCCGGTAGTGTCGAAAAAGTCAAAAATGGGGATTTTCCCAAACCTTGCTAAAAGGGGCCAGGGGTGCGGACTGAGTCAGAAAGGAGCAAAATCAAGCACATATGGGGCGTTTTGGGAAAATTGTGAAGGATTATCCAAACCGGGCATAAATTGAAAAAAAAGACAGGGCCGGTAGTGTCGAAAAAGTCAAAAATGGGGATTTTCCCAAACCTTGCTAAAAGGGGCCAGGGGGGCGGACTGAGTCAGAAATGAGCAAAATCAAGCACAGTTGGGGCGTTTTTTTTGAAAATTGTGAAGGATTTTCCAAACCGGGCAAAATTTGAAAAAAAGACAGGGCCGGTAGTGTCGAAAAAGTCAAAAATGGGGATTTTCCCAAACCTTGCTAAAAGGGGCCAGGGGGGCGGACTGAGTCAGAAATGAGCAAAATCAAGCACAGTTGGGGCGTTTTTTTTGAAAATTGTGAAGGATTTTCCAAACCGGGCAAAATTTGAAAAAAAGACAGGGCCGGTAGTGTCGAAAAAGTCAAAAATGGGGATTTTCACAAAATTTGCTTAAAGAGGCCAGAGGGGGGGGCTGAGTGAAAAACGAGCAAAATCAAGCACAGTTGGGGCGTTTTGTGAAAATTGTGAAGGATTTTCCATAGTGGGCAAAAATTGAAAAAAACGACAGGGCCGGTAGTGTCGAAAAAGTCAAAAATGGGGATTTTCCAAAACCTTGCTAAAAGGGGCCAGGGGGGCGGACTAAGTAAGAAAGGAGCAAAATCAAGCACAGTTGGGGCGTTTTGTGAAAATTGTGAAGGATTTTCCAAACCGGGCAAAATTTGAAAAAAAGACAGGGCCGGTAGTGTCAAAAAAGTCAAAAATGGGGATTTTCCCAAACCTTGCTAAAAGGTGCCAGGGGGCGGACTGAGTCATAAAGGAGCAAAATCAAGCACAGTTGGGGCGTTGTGTGAAAATTATGAAGGATTTTCCAAACCGGGCAAAATTTGAAAAAAAAGACGGGGCCGGTAGTGTCGAAAAAGTCAAAAATGGGGATTTTCACAAAATTTGCTAAAAGGTGCCAGGGGGCGGACTGAGTCAGAAAGGAGCAAAATCAAGCACAGATGGGGCGTTTTGGGAAAATTGTGAAGGATTTTCCAACGTGGGCAAAAATTTAAAAAAACAACAGGGCCGGTAGTGTCGAAAAAGTCAAAAATGCGGATTTTCCCAAACCTTGCTAAAAGGGGCCAGGGGGGCGGACTGAGTCAAAAATGAGCAAAATCAAGCACAGTTGGGGCGTTTTGAGAAAATTGTGAAGGATTTTCCAAACCGGGCAAAATTTGAAAAAAACGACAGGTCCGGTAGTGTCGAAAAAGTCAAAAATGGGGATTTTCCCAAACTTTGCTTAAAGAGGCCAGAGGGGGGGGCTGGGTGAAAAAGGAGCAAAATCAAGCACAGTTGGGGCGTTGTGTGAAAATTGTGAAGGATTTTCCAAAGTGGGCAAAAATTTTAAAAAACGACAGGGCCGGTAGTGACGAAAAAGTCAAAAATGGGGATTTTCTCAAACCTTGCTAAAAGGGGCCAGGGGTGCGGACTGAGTAAGAAAGGAGCAAAATCAAGCACAGTTGGGGCGTTTTGGGAAAATTGTGAAGGATTTTCCAAACCGGGCATAAATTGAAAAAAAAGACAGGGCCGGTAGTATCGAAAAAGTCAAAAATGGTGATTTTCACAAACCTTGCTAAAAGGGGCCAGGGGGCGGGCTGAGTGAAAAAGGAGCAAAATCAAGCACAGTTGGGGCGTTTTGGGAAAATTGTGAAGGATTTTCCAAACCGGGCAAAATTTGAAAAAAACGACAGGGCCGGTAGTGTCGAAAAAGTCAAAAATTGGGATTTTCCCAAATTTTTGCTAAAAGGGGCCAGGGGGGCGGGCTGATTGAAAAACGAGCAAAATCAAGCACAGTTGGGGCGTTTTGTGAAAATTGTGAAGGATTTTCCAAACCGGGCAAAATTTGAAAAAAAGACAGGGCTGGTAGTGTCGAAAAAGTCAAAAATGGGGATTTTCCCAAACCTTGCTAAAAGGTGCCAGGGGGCGGACTGAGTCAGAAAGGAGCAAAATCAAGCACAGTTGGGGCGTTTTGAGAAAATTGTGAAGGATTTTCCAAACCGGGCATAAATTGAAAAAAAAAGACAGGGCCGGTAGTGTCGAAAAAGTCAAAATGGGGATTTTCCCAAACCTTGCTAAAAGGGGCCAGGGGGGCGGACTGAGTCATGAATGAGCAAAATCAAGCACAGTTGGGGCGTTTTGAGAAAATTGTGAAGGATTTTCCAAAGTGGGCAAAATTTGAAAAAAACGACAGGTCCGGTAGTGTCGAAAAAGTCAAAAATTGGGATTTTCCCAAATTTTTGCTAAAAGGGGCCAGGGGGCGGGCTGATTGAAAAACGAGCAAAATAAAGCACAGTTGGGGCGTTTTGTGAAAATTGTGAAGTATTTTCCAAACCGGGCAAAATTTGAAAAAAAGACAGGGCCGGTAGTGTCGAAAAAGTCAAAAATGGGGATTTTCCCAAACTTTGCTAAAAGGTGCCAGGGGGCGGACTGAGTCAGAAAGGAGCAAAATCAAGCACAGTTGGGGCGTTCTGTGAAAATTGTGAAGGATTTTCCAAACCGGGCAAAAATTGAAAAAAACGACAGGGCCGGTAGTGTCGAAAAAGTCAAAAATGGGGATTTTCCCAAACCTTGCTAAAAGGTGCCAGGGGGTTGACTGAGTCAGAAAGGAGCAAAATCAAGCACAGTTGGGGCGTTTTGAGAAAATTGTGAAGGATTTTCCAAAGTGGGCAAAATTTGAAAAAAACGACAGGTCCGGTAGTGTCGAAAAAGTCAAAAATTGGGATTTTCCCAAATTTTTGCTAAAAGGGGCCAGGGGGCGGGCTGATTGAAAAACGAGCAAAATCAAGCACAGTTGGGGCGTTTTGTGAAAATTGTGAAGGATTTTCCAAACCGGGCAAAATTTGAAAAAAAGACAGGGCCGGTAGTGTCGAAAAAGTCAAAAATGGGGATTTTCACAAAATTTGCTTAAAGAGGCCAAAGGGGGGGGCTGAGTGAAAAACGAGCAAAATCAAGCACAGTTGGGGCGTTTTGTGAAAATTGTGAAGGATTTTCCATAGTGGGCAAAATTTGAAAAAAAGACAGGGCCGGTAGTGTCGAAAAAGTCAAAAATGGGGATTTTCCCAAACCTTGCTAAAAGGGGCCAGGGGTGCGGACTGAGTCAGAAAGGAGCAAAATCAAGCACAGTTGGGGCGTTTTGGGAAAATTGTGAAGGATTTTCCAAACCGGGAATAAATTGAAAAAAAAGACAGGGCCGGTAGTGTCGAAAAAGTCAAAAATTGGGATTTTCCCAAATTTTTGCTAAAAGGGGCCAGGGGGCGGGCTGATTGATAAACGAGCAAAATCAAGCACAGTTGGGGCGTTTTGTGAAAATTGTGAAGGATTTTCCAAACCGGGCAAAATTTGAAAAAAAACGACAGGTCCGGTAGTGTCGAAAAAGTCAAAAATGCGGATTTTCCCAAACCTTGCTAAAAGGGGCCAGGGGGGCGGACTGAGTCAGAAATGAGCAAAATCAAGCACAGTTGGGGCGTTTTGAGAAAATTGTGAAGGATTTTCCAAAGTGGGCAAAATTTGAAAAAAACGACAGATCCGGTAGTGTCGAAAAAGTCAAAAATTGGGATTTTCCCAAATTTTTGCTAAAAGGGGCCATGGAGCGGGCTGATTGAAAAACGAGCAAAATCAAGCACAGTTGGGGCGTTTTGTGAAAATTGTGAAGGATTTTCCAAACCGGGCAAAATTTGAAAAAAAGACAGGGCCGGTAGTGTCGAAAAAGTCAAAAATGGGGATTTTCCCAAACCTTGCTAAAAGGTGCCAGGGGGCGGACTGAGTCAGAAAGGAGCAAAATCAAGCACAGTTGGGGCGTTTTGGGAAAATTGTGAAGGATTTTCCAACGTGGGCAAAAATTGAAAAAAACGACAGGGCCGGTAGTGTCGAAAAAGTCAAAAATGGGGATTTTCCAAAACCTTGCTAAAAGGGGCCTGGGGGGCGGACTAAGTAAGAAAGGAGCAAAATCAAGCACAGTTGGGGCGTTTTGTGAAAATTGTGAAGGATTTTCCAAACCGGGCAAAATTTGAAAAAAAAAGACAGTGCCGGTAGTGTCGAAAAAGTCAAAAATGGGGATTTTCCCAAACTTTGCTTAAAGAGGCCAGAGGGGGGGGCTGGGTGAAAAAGGAGCAAAATCAAGCACAGTTGGGGCGTTTTGTGAAAATTGTGAAGGATTTTCCAAAGTGGGCATAAATTGAAAAAAACGACAGGGCCGGTAGTGTCGAAAAAGTCAAAAATGGGGATTTTCCCAAACCTTGCTAAAAGGGGCCAGGGGGGCGGACTGAGTCAGAAAGGAGCAAAATCAAGCACAGTTGGGGCGTTTTGGGAAAATTGTGAAGGATTTTCCAAACCGGGCAAAATTTGAAAAAAAACGACAGTGCCGGTAGTGTCGAAAAAGTCAAAAATGGGGATTTTCACAAACCTTGCTAAAAGGTGCCAGGGGGTGGACTGAGTCAGAAAGGAGCAAAATCAAGCACAGTTGGGGCGTTTTGAGAAAATTGTGAAGGATTTTCCAAAGTGGGCAAAATTTGAAAAAAACGACAGGTCCGGTAGTGTCGAAAAAGTCAAAAATTGGGATTTTCCCAAATTTTGCTTAAAGAGGCAAGAGGGGGGGGGGCTGGGTGAAAAAGGAGCAAAATCAAGCACAGTTGGGGCGTTTTGTGAAAATTGTGAAGGATTTTCCAAAGTGGGCAAAAATTTAAAAAAACGACAGGGCCGGTAGTGTCGAAAAAGTCAAAAATGGGGATTTTCACAAACCTTGCTAAAAGGTGCCAGGGGGTGGACTGAGTCAGAAAGGAGCAAAATCAAGCACAGTTGGGGCGTTTTGAGAAAATTGTGAAGGATTTTCCAAAGTGGGCAAAATTTGAAAAAAACGACAGGTCCGGTAGTGTCGAAAAAGTCAAAAATTGGGATTTTCCCAAATTTTTGCTAAAAGGGGCCAGGGGGCGGGCTGATTGAAAAACGAGCAAAATCAAGCACAGTTGGGGCGTTTTGTGAAAATTGTGAAGGATTTTCCAAACCGGGCAAAATTTGAAAAAAAGACAGGGCCGGTAGTGTCGAAAAAGTCAAAAATGGGGATTTTCCCAAACCTTGCTAAAAGGTGCCAGGGGGCGGACTGAGTCAGAAAGGAGCAAAATCAAGCACAGTTGGGGCGTTTTGGGAAAATTGTGAAGGATTTTCCAACGTGGGCAAAAATTGAAAAAAACGACAGGGCCGGTAGTGTCGAAAAAGTCAAAAATGCAGATTTTCCCAAACCTTGCTAAAAGGGGCCAGGGGGGCGGACTGAGTCAGAAATGAGCAAAATCAAGCACAGTTGGGGCGTTTTGGGAAAATTGTGAAGGATTTTCCAAACCGGGCAAAAATTGAAAAAAACGACAGGGCCGGTAGTGTCGAAAAAGTCAAAAAAACAGATTTTCCCAAACCTTGCTAAAAGGGGCCAGGGGGGCGGACTAAGTAAGAAAGGAGCAAAATCAAGCACAGTTGGGGCGTTTTGGGAAAATTGTGAAGGATTTTCCAAACCGGGCAAAATTTGAAAAAAATGACCCGGTAGTGTCGAAAAAGTCAAAAATGCGGATTTTCCCAAACCTTGCTAAAAGGGGCCAGGGGGGCGGACTGAGTCAGAAATGAGCAAAATCAACCACAGTTGGGGCGTTTTGAGAAAATTGTGAAGGATTTTCCAAAGTGGGCAAAATTTGAAAAAAACGACAGGTCCGGTAGTGTCGAAAAAGTCAAAAATTGGGATTTTCCCAAATTTTTGCTAAAAGGGGCCAGGGGGCGGGCTGATTGAAAAACGAGCAAAATCAAGCACAGTTGGGGCGTTTTGTGAAAATTGTGAAGGATTTTCCAAACCGGGCAAAAATTGAAAAAAACGACAGGGCCGGTAGTGTCGAAAAAGTCAAAAATGGGGATTTTCCCAAACCTTGCTAAAAGGTGCCAGGGGGTGGACTGAGTCAGAAAGGAGCAAAATCAAGCACAGTTGGGGCGTTTTGAGAAAATTGTGAAGGATTTTCCAAAGTGGGCAAAATTTGAAAAAAACGACAGGTCCGGTAGTGTCGAAAAAGTCAAAAATTGGGATTTTCCCAAACCTTGCTAAAAGGTGCCAGGGGGTTGACTGAGTCAGAAAGGAGCAAAATCAAGCACAGTTGGGGCGTTTTGAGAAAATTGTGAAGGATTTTCCAAAGTGGGCAAAAATTGAAAAAAACGACAGGGCCGGTAGTGTCGAAAAAATCAAAAATGGGGATTTTCACAAACCTTGCTAAAAGGTGCCAGGGGGTGGACTGAGTCAGAAAGGAGCAAAATCAAGCACAGTTGGGGCGTTTTGAGAAAATTGTGAAGGATTTTCCAAAGTGGGCAAAATTTGAAAAAAACAACAGGTCCGGTAGTGTCGAAAAAGTCAAAAATTGGGATTTTCCCAAATTTTTGTTAAAAGGGGCCAGGGGGCGGGCTGATTGAAAAACGAGCAAAATCAAGCACAGTTGGGGCGTTTTGTGAAAATTGTGAAGGATTTTCCAAACCGGGCAAAATTTGAAAAAAAGACAGGGCCGGTAGTGTCGAAAAAGTCAAAAATGGGGATTTTCCCAAACCTTGCTAAAAGGTGCAAGGGGGCGGACTGAGTCAGAAAGGAGCAAAATCAAGCACAGTTGGGGCGTTTTGGGAAAATTGTGAAGGATTTTCCAAAGTGGGCAAAAATTGAAAAAAACGACAGGGCCGGTAGTGTCGAAAAAGTCAAAAATGCGGATTTTCCCAAACCTTGCTAAAAGGGGCCAGGGGGGCGGACTGAGTCAGAAATGAGCAAAATCAACCACAGTTGGGGCGTTTTGAGAAAATTGTGAAGGATTTTCCAAAGTGGGCAAAATTTGAAAAAAACGACAGGTCCGGTAGTGTCGAAAAAGTCAAAAATTGGGTTTTTCCCACATTTTTGCTAAAAGGGGCCAGGGGGCGGGCTGATTGAAAAACGAGCAAAATCAAGCACAGTTGGGGCGTTTTGTGAAAATTGTGAAGGATTTTCCAAACCGGGCAAAAATTGAAAAAAACGACAGGGCCGGTAGTGTCGAAAAAGTCAAAAATGGGGATTTTCCCAAACCTTGCTAAAAGGTGCCAGGGGGTTGACTGAGTCAGAAAGGAGCAAAATAAAGCACAGTTGGGGCGTTTTGAGAAAATTGTGAAGGATTTTCCAAAGTGGGCAAAATTTGAAAAAAACGACAGGTCCGGTAGTGTCGAAAAAGTCAAAAATGGGGATTTTCCAAAACCTTGCTAAAAGGGGCCTGGGGGGCGGACTAAGTAAGAAAGGAGCAAAATCAAGCACAGTTGGGGCGTTTTGTGAAAATTGTGAAGGATTTTCCAAACCGGGCAAAATTTGAAAAAAAAAGACAGTGCCGGTAGTGTCGAAAAAGTCAAAAATGGGGATTTTCCCAAACTTTGCTTAAAGAGGCCAGAGGGGGGGGCTGGGTGAAAAAGGAGCAAAATCAAGCACAGTTGGGGCGTTTTGTGAAAATTGTGAAGGATTTTCCAAAGTGGGCAAAAATTGAAAAAAACGACAGGGCCGGTAGTGTCGAAAAAGTCAAAAATGGGGATTTTCCCAAACCTTGCTAAAAGGGGCCAGGGGGGCGGACTGAGTCAGAAAGGAGCAAAATCAAGCACAGTTGGGGCGTTTTGGGAAAATTGTGAAGGATTTTCCAAACCGGGCAAAATTTGAAAAAAAACGACAGTGCCGGTAGTGTCGAAAAAGTCAAAAATGGGGATTTTCACAAACCTTGCTAAAAGGTGCCAGGGGGTGGACTGAGTCAGAAAGGAGCAAAATCAAGCACAGTTGGGGCGTTTTGAGAAAATTGTGAAGGATTTTCCAAAGTGGGCAAAATTTGAAAAAAACGACAGGTCCGGTAGTGTCGAAAAAGTCAAAAATTGGGATTTTCCCAAATTTTGCTTAAAGAGGCAAGAGGGGGGGGGGCTGGGTGAAAAAGGAGCAAAATCAAGCACAGTTGGGGCGTTTTGTGAAAATTGTGAAGGATTTTCCAAAGTGGGCAAAAATTTAAAAAAACGACAGGGCCGGTAGTGTCGAAAAAGTCAAAAATGGGGATTTTCACAAACCTTGCTAAAAGGTGCCAGGGGGTGGACTGAGTCAGAAAGGAGCAAAATCAAGCACAGTTGGGGCGTTTTGAGAAAATTGTGAAGGATTTTCCAAAGTGGGCAAAATTTGAAAAAAACGACAGGTCCGGTAGTGTCGAAAAAGTCAAAAATTGGGATTTTCCCAAATTTTTGCTAAAAGGGGCCAGGGGGCGGGCTGATTGAAAAACGAGCAAAATCAAGCACAGTTGGGGCGTTTTGTGAAAATTGTGAAGGATTTTCCAAACCGGGCAAAATTTGAAAAAAAGACAGGGCCGGTAGTGTCGAAAAAGTCAAAAATGGGGATTTTCCCAAACCTTGCTAAAAGGTGCCAGGGGGCGGACTGAGTCAGAAAGGAGCAAAATCAAGCACAGTTGGGGCGTTTTGGGAAAATTGTGAAGGATTTTCCAACGTGGGCAAAAATTGAAAAAAACGACAGGGCCGGTAGTGTCGAAAAAGTCAAAAATGCAGATTTTCCCAAACCTTGCTAAAAGGGGCCAGGGGGGCGGACTGAGTCAGAAATGAGCAAAATCAAGCACAGTTGGGGCGTTTTGGGAAAATTGTGAAGGATTTTCCAAACCGGGCAAAAATTGAAAAAAACGACAGGGCCGGTAGTGTCGAAAAAGTCAAAAAAACAGATTTTCCCAAACCTTGCTAAAAGGGGCCAGGGGGGCGGACTAAGTAAGAAAGGAGCAAAATCAAGCACAGTTGGGGCGTTTTGGGAAAATTGTGAAGGATTTTCCAAACCGGGCAAAATTTGAAAAAAATGACCCGGTAGTGTCGAAAAAGTCAAAAATGCGGATTTTCCCAAACCTTGCTAAAAGGGGCCAGGGGGGCGGACTGAGTCAGAAATGAGCAAAATCAACCACAGTTGGGGCGTTTTGAGAAAATTGTGAAGGATTTTCCAAAGTGGGCAAAGTTTGAAAAAAACGACAGGTCCGGTAGTGTCGAAAAAGTCAAAAATTGGGATTTTCCCAAATTTTTGCTAAAAGGGGCCAGGGGGCGGGCTGATTGAAAAACGAGCAAAATCAAGCACAGTTGGGGCGTTTTGTGAAAATTGTGAAGGATTTTCCAAACCGGGCAAAAATTGAAAAAAACGACAGGGCCGGTAGTGTCGAAAAAGTCAAAAATGGGGATTTTCCCAAACCTTGCTAAAAGGTGCCAGGGGGTGGACTGAGTCAGAAAGGAGCAAAATCAAGCACAGTTGGGGCGTTTTGAGAAAATTGTGAAGGATTTTCCAAAGTGGGCAAAATTTGAAAAAAACGACAGGTCCGGTAGTGTCGAAAAAGTCAAAAATTGGGATTTTCCCAAACCTTGCTAAAAGGTGCCAGGGGGTTGACTGAGTCAGAAAGGAGCAAAATCAAGCACAGTTGGGGCGTTTTGAGAAAATTGTGAAGGATTTTCCAAAGTGGGCAAAAATTGAAAAAAACGACAGGGCCGGTAGTGTCGAAAAAATCAAAAATGGGGATTTTCACAAACCTTGCTAAAAGGTGCCAGGGGGTGGACTGAGTCAGAAAGGAGCAAAATCAAGCACAGTTGGGGCGTTTTGAGAAAATTGTGAAGGATTTTCCAAAGTGGGCAAAATTTGAAAAAAACAACAGGTCCGGTAGTGTCGAAAAAGTCAAAAATGCAGATTTTCCCAAACCTTGCTAAAAGGGGCCAGGGGGGCGGACTGAGTAAGAAATGAGCAAAATCAAGCACAGTTGGGGCGTTTTGAGAAAATTGTGAAGGATTTTCCAAAGTGGGCAAAATTTGAAAAAAACGACAGGTCCGGTAGTGTCGAAAAAGTCAAAAATTGGGATTTTCCCAAATTTTTGCTAAAAGGGGCCAGGGGGCGGGCTGATTGAAAAACGAGCAAAATGAAGCACAGTTGGGGCGTTTTGTGAAAATTGTGATGGATTTTCCAAACCGGGCAAAATTTGAAAAAAAGACAGGGCCGGTAGTGTCGAAAAAGTCAAAAATGGGGATTTTCCCAAACCTTGCTAAAAGGTGCAAGGGGGCGGACTGAGTCAGAAAGGAGCAAAATCAAGCACAGTTGGGGCGTTTTGGGAAAATTGTGAAGGATTTTCCAACGTGGGCAAAAATTGAAAAAAACGACAGGGCCGGTAGTGTCGAAAAAGTCAAAAATGCGGATTTTCCCAAACCTTGCTAAAAGGGGCCAGGGGGGCGGACTGAGTCAGAAATGAGCAAAATCAAGCACAGTTGGGGCGTTTTGAGAAAATTGTGAAGGATTTTCCAAAGTGGGCAAAATTTGAAAAAAACGACAGGTCCGGTAGTGTCGAAAAAGTCAAAAATTGGGATTTTCCCAAATTTTTGCTAAAAGGGGCCAGGGGGCGGGCTGATTGAAAAACGAGCAAAATCAAGCACAGTTGGGGCGTTTTGAGAAAATTGTGAAGGATTTTCCAAACCGGGCAAAATTTGAAAAAAAGACAGGGCCGGTAGTGTCGAAAAAGTCAAAAATGGGGATTTTCCCAAACCTTGCTAAAAGGTGCCAGGGGGCGGACTGAGTCAGAAAGGAGCAAAATCAAGCACAGTTGGGGCGTTTTGGGAAAATTGTGAAGGATTTTCCAACGTGGGCAAAAATTGAAAAAAACGACAGGGCCGGTAGTGTCGAAAAAGTCAAAAATGCAGATTTTCCCAAACCTTGCTAAAAGGGGCCAGGGGGGCGGACTGAGTAAGAAATGAGCAAAATCAAGCACAGTTGGGGCGTTTTGAGAAAATTGTGAAGGATTTTCCAAACCGGGCAAAATTTGAAAAAAACGACAGGTCCGGTAGTGTCGAAAAAGTCAAAAATTGGGATTTTCCCAAATTTTTGGTAAAAGGGGCCAGGGGGCGGGCTGATTGAAAAACGAGCAAAATCAAGCACAGTTGGGGCGTTTTTTGAAAATTGTGAAGGATTTTCCAAACCGGGCAAAATTTGAAAAAAACGACAGGTCCGGTAGTGTCGAAAAAGTCAAAAATTGGGATTTTCCCAAATTTTTGGTAAAAGGGGCCAGGGGGCGGGCTGATTGAAAAACGAGCAAAATCAAGCACAGTTGGGGCGTTTTGTGAAAATTGTGAAGGATTTTCCAAACCGGGCAAAATTTGAAAAAAAAGACAGGGCCGGTAGTGTCGAAAAAGTCAAAAATGGGGATTTTCCCAAACCTTGCTAAAAGGTGCCACGGGGTGGACTGAGTCAGAAAGGAGCAAAATCAAGCAGAGTTGGGGCGTTTTGAGAAAATTGTGAAGGATTTTCCAAAGTGGGCAAAATTTGAAAAAAACGACAGTGCCGGTAGTGTCGAAAAAGTCAAAAATGGGAATTTTCCCAAACTTTGCTTAAAGAGGCCAGAGGGGGGGGCTGGGTGAAAAAGGAGCAAAATCAAGCACAGTTGGGGCGTTTTGTGAAAATTGTGAAGGATTTTCCAAAGTGGGTAAAATTTGAAAAAAAAGACAGGGCCGGTAGTGTCGAAAAAGTCAAAAATGGGGATTTTCCCAAACCTTGCTAAAAGGTGCCACGGGGTGGACTGAGTCAGAAAGGAGCAAAATCAAGCAGAGTTGGGGCGTTTTGAGAAATTGTGAAGGATTTTCCAAAGTGGGCAAAATTTGAAAAAAACGACATTGCCGGTAGTGTCGAAAAAGTCAAAAATGGGAATTTTCCCAAACTTTGCTTAAAGAGGCAGAGGGGGGGCTGGGTGAAAAAGGAGCAAAATCAAGCACAGTTGGGGCGTTTTGTGAAAATTGTGAGGATTTTCCAAAGTGGGTAAAATTTGAAAAAAAGACAGGGCCGGTAGTGTCGAAAAAGTCAAAAATGGGATTTTCCCAAACCTTGCTAAAAGGGGCCAGGGGGGTGGGACTGAGTCAGAAAAGAGCAAAATCAAGCACAGTTGGGGCGTTTTGGGACAATTGTGAAGGATTTTCCAAACCGGGCAAAATTTGAAAAAAACGACAGGTCCGGTAGTGTCGAAAAAGTCAAAAATGGGGATTTTCACAAAATTTGCTTAAAGAGGCCAGAGGGGGGGGCTGAGTGAAAAACGAGCAAAATCAAGCACAGTTGGGGCGTTTTGTGAAAATTGTGAAGGATTTTCCAAACCGGGCAAAATTTGAAAAAAACGACAGGGCCGGTAGTGTCGAAAAAGTCAAAAATGGGGATTTTCCAAAACCTTGCTAAAAGGGGCCAGGGGGGCGGACTAAGTAAGAAAGGAGCAAAATCAAGCACAGTTGGGGCGTTTTGGGAAAATTGTGAAGGATTTTCCAAAGTGGCAAAAATTGAAAAAAAACGACAGGGCCGTAGTGTCGAAAAAGTCAAAAATGCGGATTTTCCCAAATCTTTGCTAAAAGGGGCCAGGGGCGGGCTTATTGAAAAACGAGCAAAATCAAGCACAGTTGGGGCGTTTTGTGAAAATTGTGAAGGATTTTCCAAACCGGGTAAAATTTGAAAAAAACGACAGGGCCGGTAGTGTTGAAAAAGTCAAAAATGGGGATTTTCACAAACCTTGCTAAAAGGTGCCAGGGGGTGGACTGAGTCAGAAAGGAGCAAAATCAAGCACAGTTGGGGCGTTTTGAGAAAATTGTGAAGGATTTTCCAAAGTGGGGCAAAATTTGAAAAAACGACAGGTCCGGTAGTGTCGAAAAAGTCAAAATTGGGATTTTCCCAAATTTTTGCTAAAAGGGGCCAGGGGCGGGCTGATTGAAAAACGAGCAAAATCAAGCACAGTTGGGGCGTTTTGTGAAATTGTGAAGGATTTTCCAAACCGGGCAAAATTTGAAAAAAAGACAGGGCCGGTAGTGTCGAAAAAGTCAAAATTGGGATTTTCCCAAACTTTTGCTAAAAGGGGCCAGGGGGCGGGCTGATTGAAAAACGAGCAAAATCAAGCACAGTTGGGGCGTTTTGGAAAATTGTGAAGGATTTTCCAAACCGGGCAAAATTTGAAAAAAAGACAGGGCCGGTAGTGTCGAAAAAGTCAAAAATGGGGATTTTCCCAAACCTTGCTAAAAGGTGCCAGGGGGCGGACTGAGTCAGAAAGGAGCAAAATCAAGCACAGTTGGGGCGTTTTGGGAAAATTGTGAAGGATTTTCCCAAAGTGGGCAAAAATTGAAAAAAACGACAGGGCCGGTAGTGTCGAAAAGTCAAAAATGCAGATTTTCCCAAACTTTGCTAAAAGGGGCCAGGGGGGCGGACTGAGTCAGAAATGAGCAAAATCAAGCACAGTTGGGGCGTTTTGGGAAAATTGTGAAGGATTTTCCAAAACGGGCAAAATTTGAAAAAAACGACAGAAAAACGACAGTGCCGGTAGTGTCGAAAAAGTCAAAAATGGGGATTTTCCCAAACTTTGCTTAAAGAGGCAAGAGGGGGGGGGCTGGGTGAAAAAGGAGCAAAATCAAGCACAGTTGGGGCGTTTTGTGAAAATTGTGAAGGATTTTCCAAAGTGGGCAAAAATTGAAAAAAACGACAGGGCCGGTAGTGTCGAAAAAGTCAAAAATGGGGATTTTCACAAACCTTGCTAAAAGGTGCCAGGGGGTGGACTGAGTCAGAAAGGAGCAAAATCAAGCACAGTTGGGGCGTTTTGAGAAAATTGTGAAGGATTTTCCAAAGTGGGCAAAATTTGAAAAAAACGACAGGTCCGGTAGTGTCGAAAAAGTCAAAAATTGGGATTTTCCCAAATTTTTGCTAAAAGGGGCCAGGGGGCGGGCTGATTGAAAAACGAGCAAAATCAAGCACAGTTGGGGCGTTTTGTGAAAATTGTGAAGGATTTTCCAAACCGGGCAAAATTTGAAAAAAAGACAGGGCCGGTAGTGTCGAAAAAGTCAAAAATGGGGATTTTCCCAAACCTTGCTAAAAGGTGCCAGGGGGCGGACTGAGTCAGAAAGGAGCAAAATCAAGCACAGTTGGGGCGTTTTGGGAAAATTGTGAAGGATTTTCCAACGTGGGCAAAAATTGAAAAAAACGACAGGGCCGGTAGTGTCGAAAAAGTCAAAAATGCAGATTTTCCCAAACCTTGCTAAAAGGGGCCAGGGGGGCGGACTGAGTCAGAAATGAGCAAAATCAAGCACAGTTGGGGCGTTTTGGGAAAATTGTGAAGGATTTTCCAAACCGGGCAAAAATTGAAAAAAACGACAGGGCCGGGTTAGTGTCGAAAAAAGTCAAAATGGGGATTTTCCAAAACCTTGCTAAAAGGGGCCAGGGGGGCGGACTAAGTAAGAAAGGAGCAAAATCAAGCACAGTTGGGGCGTTTTTGGAAAATTGTGAAGGATTTTCCAAACCGGGCAAATTTGAAAAAAATGACAGGGGCCGGTAGTGGGGGGGGGGGGGGGGGGGGGGGGGGGGGGGGGGCTAAAAGGGGCCAGGGGGGCGGACTGAGTCAGAAATGAGCAAAATCAACCACAGTTGGGGCGTTTTGAGAAAATTGTGAAGGATTTTCCAAAGTGGGCAAAATCTGAAAAAAACGACAGGTCCGGTAGTGTCGAAAAAGTCAAAAATTGGGATTTTCCCAAATTTTTGCTAAAAGGGGCCAGGGGGCGGGCTGATTGAAAAACGAGCAATATCAAGCACAGTTGGGGCGTTTTGTGAAAATTGTGAAGGATTTTCCAAACCGGGCAAAAATTGAAAAAAACGACAGGGCCGGTAGTGTCGAAAAAGTCAAAAATGGGGATTTTCCCAAACCTTGCTAAAAGGTGCCAGGGGGTGGACTGAGTCAGAAAGGAGCAAAATCAAGCACAGTTGGGGCGTTTTGAGAAAACTGTGAAGGATTTTCCAAAGTGGGCAAAATTTGAAAAAAACGACAGGTCCGGTAGTGTCGAAAAAGTCAAAAATTGGGATTTTCCCAAACCTTGCTAAAAGGTGCCAGGGGGTTGACTGAGTCAGAAAGGAGCAAAATCAAGCACAGTTGGGGCGTTTTGAGAATATTGTGAAGGATTTTCCAAAGTGGGCAAAAATTGAAAAAAAACGACAGGTCCGGTAGTGTCGAAAAAGTCAAAAATTGGGATTTTCCCAAATTTTTGTTAAAAGGGGCCAGGGGGCGGGCTGATTGAAAAACGAGCAAAATCAAGCACAGTTGGGGCGTTTTGTGAAAATTGTGAAGGATTTTCCAAACCGGGCAAAATTTGAAAAAAAGACAGGGCCGGTAGTGTCGAAAAAGTCAAAAATGGGGATTTTCCCAAACCTTGCTAAAAGGTGCAAGGGGGCGGACTGAGTCAGAAAGGAGCAAAATCAAGCACAGTTGGGGCGTTTTGGGAAAATTGTGAAGGATTTTCCAAAGTGGGCAAAAATTGAAAAAAACGACAGGGCCGGTAGTGTCGAAAAAGTCAAAAATGCGGATTTTCCCAAACCTTGCTAAAAGGGGCCAGGGGGGCGGACTGAGTCATGAATGAGCAAAATCAAGCACAGTTGGGGCGTTTTGAGAAAATTGTGAAGGATTTTCCAAAGTGGGCAAAATTTGAAAAAAACGACAGGTCCGGTAGTGTCGAAAAAGTCAAAAATTGGGATTTTCCCAAATTTTTGCTAAAAGGGGCCAGGGGGCGGGCTGATTGAAAAACGAGCAAAATAAAGCACAGTTGGGGCGTTTTGTGAAAATTGTGAAGGATTTTCCAAACCGGGCAAAATTTGAAAAAAAGACAGGGCCGGTAGTGTCGAAAAAGTCAAAAATGGGGATTTTCCCAAACCTTGCTAAAAGGTGCCAGGGGGCGGACTGAGTCAGAAAGGAGCAAAATCAAGCACAGTTGGGGCGTTTTGTGAAAATTGTGAAGGATTTTCCAAACCGGGCAAAAATTGAAAAAAACGACAGGGCCGGTAGTGTCGAAAAAGTCAAAAATGGGGATTTTCCCAAACCTTGCTAAAAGGTGCCAGGGGGTTGACTGAGTCAGAAAGGAGCAAAATCAAGCACAGTTGGGGCGTTTTGAGAAAATTGTTAAGGATTTTCCATAGTGGGCAAAATTTGAAAAAAACGACAGGTCCGGTAGTGTCGAAAAAGTCAAAAATTGGGATTTTCCCAAATTTTTGCTAAAAGGGGCCAGGGGGCGGGCTGATTGAAAAACGAGCAAAATCAAGCACAGTTGGGGCGTTTTGTGAAAATTGTGAAGGATTTTCCAAACCGGGCAAAATTTGAAAAAAAGACAGGGCCGGTAGTGTCGAAAAAGTCAAAAATGGGGATTTTCCCAAACCTTGCTAAAAGGGGCCAGGGGGGCGGACTGAGTCAGAAATGAGCAAAATCAAGCACAGTTGGGGCGTTTTGAGAAAATTGTGAAGGATTTTCCAAAGTGGGCAAAATTTGAAAAAAACGACAGGTCCGGTAGTGTCGAAAAAGTCAAAAATTGGGATTTTCCCAAATTTTTGCTAAAAGGGGCCAGGGGGCGGGCTGATTGAAAAACGAGCAAAATAAAGCACAGTTGGGGCGTTTTGTGAAAATTGTGAAGGATTTTCCAAACCGGGCAAAATTTGAAAAAAAGACAGGGCCGGTAGTGTCGAAAAAGTCAAAAATGGGGATTTTCCCAAACCTTGCTAAAAGGTGCCAGGGGGCGGACTGAGTCAGAAAGTTGCAAAATCAAGCACAGTTGGGGCGTTTTGAGAAAATTGTGAAGGATTTTCCAAAGTGGGCAAAATTTGAAAAAAACGACAGGTCCGGTAGTGTCGAAAAAGTCAAAAATGCGGATTTTCCCAAACCTTGCTAAAAGGGGCAAGGGGGGCGGACTGAGTCAGAAATGAGCAAATTCAAAAACAGTTGGGGCGTTTTGAGAAAATTGTGAAGGATTATCCAAACCGGGCAAAATTTGAAAAAAACGACAGGTCCGGTAGTGTCGAAAAAGTCAAAAATGGGGATTTTCCCAAACCTTGCTAAAAGGGGCCAGGGGTGCGGACTGAGTCAGAAAGGAGCAAAATCAAGCACATATGGGGCGTTTTGGGAAAATTGTGAAGGATTATCCAAACCGGGCATAAATTGAAAAAAAAGACAGGGCCGGTAGTGTCGAAAAAGTCAAAAATGGGGATTTTCCCAAACCTTGCTAAAAGGGGCCAGGGGGGCGGACTGAGTCAGAAATGAGCAAAATCAAGCACAGTTGGGGCGTTTTTTTTGAAAATTGTGAAGGATTTTCCAAACCGGGCAAAATTTGAAAAAAAGACAGGGCCGGTAGTGTCGAAAAAGTCAAAAATGGGGATTTTCACAAAATTTGCTTAAAGAGGCCAGAGGGGGGGGCTGAGTGAAAAACGAGCAAAATCAAGCACAGTTGGGGCGTTTTGTGAAAATTGTGAAGGATTTTCCATAGTGGGCAAAAATTGAAAAAAACGACAGGGCCGGTAGTGTCGAAAAAGTCAAAAATGGGGATTTTCCAAAACCTTGCTAAAAGGGGCCAGGGGGGCGGACTAAGTAAGAAAGGAGCAAAATCAAGCACAGTTGGGGCGTTTTGTGAAAATTGTGAAGGATTTTCCAAACCGGGCAAAATTTGAAAAAAAGACAGGGCCGGTAGTGTCAAAAAAGTCAAAAATGGGGATTTTCCCAAACCTTGCTAAAAGGTGCCAGGGGGCGGACTGAGTCATAAAGGAGCAAAATCAAGCACAGTTGGGGCGTTGTGTGAAAATTATGAAGGATTTTCCAAACCGGGCAAAATTTGAAAAAAAAGACGGGGCCGGTAGTGTCGAAAAAGTCAAAAATGGGGATTTTCACAAAATTTGCTAAAAGGTGCCAGGGGGCGGACTGAGTCAGAAAGGAGCAAAATCAAGCACAGATGGGGCGTTTTGGGAAAATTGTGAAGGATTTTCCAACGTGGGCAAAAATTTAAAAAAACAACAGGGCCGGTAGTGTCGAAAAAGTCAAAAATGCGGATTTTCCCAAACCTTGCTAAAAGGGGCCAGGGGGGCGGACTGAGTCAAAAATGAGCAAAATCAAGCACAGTTGGGGCGTTTTGAGAAAATTGTGAAGGATTTTCCAAACCGGGCAAAATTTGAAAAAAACGACAGGTCCGGTAGTGTCGAAAAAGTCAAAAATGGGGATTTTCCCAAACTTTGCTTAAAGAGGCCAGAGGGGGGGGCTGGGTGAAAAAGGAGCAAAATCAAGCACAGTTGGGGCGTTGTGTGAAAATTGTGAAGGATTTTCCAAAGTGGGCAAAAATTTTAAAAAACGACAGGGCCGGTAGTGACGAAAAAGTCAAAAATGGGGATTTTCTCAAACCTTGCTAAAAGGGGCCAGGGGTGCGGACTGAGTAAGAAAGGAGCAAAATCAAGCACAGTTGGGGCGTTTTGGGAAAATTGTGAAGGATTTTCCAAACCGGGCATAAATTGAAAAAAAAGACAGGGCCGGTAGTATCGAAAAAGTCAAAAATGGTGATTTTCACAAACCTTGCTAAAAGGGGCCAGGGGGCGGGCTGAGTGAAAAAGGAGCAAAATCAAGCACAGTTGGGGCGTTTTGGGAAAATTGTGAAGGATTTTCCAAACCGGGCAAAATTTGAAAAAAACGACAGGGCCGGTAGTGTCGAAAAAGTCAAAAATTGGGATTTTCCCAAATTTTTGCTAAAAGGGGCCAGGGGGGCGGGCTGATTGAAAAACGAGCAAAATCAAGCACAGTTGGGGCGTTTTGTGAAAATTGTGAAGGATTTTCCAAACCGGGCAAAATTTGAAAAAAAGACAGGGCTGGTAGTGTCGAAAAAGTCAAAAATGGGGATTTTCCCAAACCTTGCTAAAAGGTGCCAGGGGGCGGACTGAGTCAGAAAGGAGCAAAATCAAGCACAGTTGGGGCGTTTTGAGAAAATTGTGAAGGATTTTCCAAACCGGGCATAAATTGAAAAAAAAAGACAGGGCCGGTAGTGTCGAAAAAGTCAAAATGGGGATTTTCCCAAACCTTGCTAAAAGGGGCCAGGGGGGCGGACTGAGTCATGAATGAGCAAAATCAAGCACAGTTGGGGCGTTTTGAGAAAATTGTGAAGGATTTTCCAAAGTGGGCAAAATTTGAAAAAAACGACAGGTCCGGTAGTGTCGAAAAAGTCAAAAATTGGGATTTTCCCAAATTTTTGCTAAAAGGGGCCAGGGGGCGGGCTGATTGAAAAACGAGCAAAATAAAGCACAGTTGGGGCGTTTTGTGAAAATTGTGAAGTATTTTCCAAACCGGGCAAAATTTGAAAAAAAGACAGGGCCGGTAGTGTCGAAAAAGTCAAAAATGGGGATTTTCCCAAACTTTGCTAAAAGGTGCCAGGGGGCGGACTGAGTCAGAAAGGAGCAAAATCAAGCACAGTTGGGGCGTTCTGTGAAAATTGTGAAGGATTTTCCAAACCGGGCAAAAATTGAAAAAAACGACAGGGCCGGTAGTGTCGAAAAAGTCAAAAATGGGGATTTTCCCAAACCTTGCTAAAAGGTGCCAGGGGGTTGACTGAGTCAGAAAGGAGCAAAATCAAGCACAGTTGGGGCGTTTTGAGAAAATTGTGAAGGATTTTCCAAAGTGGGCAAAATTTGAAAAAAACGACAGGTCCGGTAGTGTCGAAAAAGTCAAAAATTGGGATTTTCCCAAATTTTTGCTAAAAGGGGCCAGGGGGCGGGCTGATTGAAAAACGAGCAAAATCAAGCACAGTTGGGGCGTTTTGTGAAAATTGTGAAGGATTTTCCAAACCGGGCAAAATTTGAAAAAAAGACAGGGCCGGTAGTGTCGAAAAAGTCAAAAATGGGGATTTTCACAAAATTTGCTTAAAGAGGCCAAAGGGGGGGGCTGAGTGAAAAACGAGCAAAATCAAGCACAGTTGGGGCGTTTTGTGAAAATTGTGAAGGATTTTCCATAGTGGGCAAAATTTGAAAAAAAGACAGGGCCGGTAGTGTCGAAAAAGTCAAAAATGGGGATTTTCCCAAACCTTGCTAAAAGGGGCCAGGGGTGCGGACTGAGTCAGAAAGGAGCAAAATCAAGCACAGTTGGGGCGTTTTGGGAAAATTGTGAAGGATTTTCCAAACCGGGAATAAATTGAAAAAAAAGACAGGGCCGGTAGTGTCGAAAAAGTCAAAAATTGGGATTTTCCCAAATTTTTGCTAAAAGGGGCCAGGGGGCGGGCTGATTGATAAACGAGCAAAATCAAGCACAGTTGGGGCGTTTTGTGAAAATTGTGAAGGATTTTCCAAACCGGGCAAAATTTGAAAAAAAACGACAGGTCCGGTAGTGTCGAAAAAGTCAAAAATGCGGATTTTCCCAAACCTTGCTAAAAGGGGCCAGGGGGGCGGACTGAGTCAGAAATGAGCAAAATCAAGCACAGTTGGGGCGTTTTGAGAAAATTGTGAAGGATTTTCCAAAGTGGGCAAAATTTGAAAAAAACGACAGATCCGGTAGTGTCGAAAAAGTCAAAAATTGGGATTTTCCCAAATTTTTGCTAAAAGGGGCCATGGAGCGGGCTGATTGAAAAACGAGCAAAATCAAGCACAGTTGGGGCGTTTTGTGAAAATTGTGAAGGATTTTCCAAACCGGGCAAAATTTGAAAAAAAGACAGGGCCGGTAGTGTCGAAAAAGTCAAAAATGGGGATTTTCCCAAACCTTGCTAAAAGGTGCCAGGGGGCGGACTGAGTCAGAAAGGAGCAAAATCAAGCACAGTTGGGGCGTTTTGGGAAAATTGTGAAGGATTTTCCAACGTGGGCAAAAATTGAAAAAAACGACAGGGCCGGTAGTGTCGAAAAAGTCAAAAATGGGGATTTTCCAAAACCTTGCTAAAAGGGGCCTGGGGGGCGGACTAAGTAAGAAAGGAGCAAAATCAAGCACAGTTGGGGCGTTTTGTGAAAATTGTGAAGGATTTTCCAAACCGGGCAAAATTTGAAAAAAAAAGACAGTGCCGGTAGTGTCGAAAAAGTCAAAAATGGGGATTTTCCCAAACTTTGCTTAAAGAGGCCAGAGGGGGGGGCTGGGTGAAAAAGGAGCAAAATCAAGCACAGTTGGGGCGTTTTGTGAAAATTGTGAAGGATTTTCCAAAGTGGGCAAAAATTGAAAAAAACGACAGGGCCGGTAGTGTCGAAAAAGTCAAAAATGGGGATTTTCCCAAACCTTGCTAAAAGGGGCCAGGGGGGCGGACTGAGTCAGAAAGGAGCAAAATCAAGCACAGTTGGGGCGTTTTGGGAAAATTGTGAAGGATTTTCCAAACCGGGCAAAATTTGAAAAAAAACGACAGTGCCGGTAGTGTCGAAAAAGTCAAAAATGGGGATTTTCACAAACCTTGCTAAAAGGTGCCAGGGGGTGGACTGAGTCAGAAAGGAGCAAAATCAAGCACAGTTGGGGCGTTTTGAGAAAATTGTGAAGGATTTTCCAAAGTGGGCAAAATTTGAAAAAAACGACAGGTCCGGTAGTGTCGAAAAAGTCAAAAATTGGGATTTTCCCAAATTTTGCTTAAAGAGGCAAGAGGGGGGGGGCTGGGTGAAAAAGGAGCAAAATCAAGCACAGTTGGGGCGTTTTGTGAAAATTGTGAAGGATTTTCCAAAGTGGGCAAAAATTTAAAAAAACGACAGGGCCGGTAGTGTCGAAAAAGTCAAAAATGGGGATTTTCACAAACCTTGCTAAAAGGTGCCAGGGGGTGGACTGAGTCAGAAAGGAGCAAAATCAAGCACAGTTGGGGCGTTTTGAGAAAATTGTGAAGGATTTTCCAAAGTGGGCAAAATTTGAAAAAAACGACAGGTCCGGTAGTGTCGAAAAAGTCAAAAATTGGGATTTTCCCAAATTTTTGCTAAAAGGGGCCAGGGGGCGGGCTGATTGAAAAACGAGCAAAATCAAGCACAGTTGGGGCGTTTTGTGAAAATTGTGAAGGATTTTCCAAACCGGGCAAAATTTGAAAAAAAGACAGGGCCGGTAGTGTCGAAAAAGTCAAAAATGGGGATTTTCCCAAACCTTGCTAAAAGGTGCCAGGGGGCGGACTGAGTCAGAAAGGAGCAAAATCAAGCACAGTTGGGGCGTTTTGGGAAAATTGTGAAGGATTTTCCAACGTGGGCAAAAATTGAAAAAAACGACAGGGCCGGTAGTGTCGAAAAAGTCAAAAATGCAGATTTTCCCAAACCTTGCTAAAAGGGGCCAGGGGGGCGGACTGAGTCAGAAATGAGCAAAATCAAGCACAGTTGGGGCGTTTTGGGAAAATTGTGAAGGATTTTCCAAACCGGGCAAAAATTGAAAAAAACGACAGGGCCGGGTAGTGTCGAAAAAGTCAAAAAAACAGATTTTCCCAAACCTTGCTAAAAGGGGCCAGGGGGGCGGACTAAGTAAGAAAGGAGCAAAATCAAGCACAGTTGGGGCGTTTTGGGAAAATTGTGAAGGATTTTCCAAACCGGGCAAAATTTGAAAAAAATGACCCGGTAGTGTCGAAAAAGTCAAAAATGCGGATTTTCCCAAACCTTGCTAAAAGGGGCCAGGGGGGCGGACTGAGTCAGAAATGAGCAAAATCAACCACAGTTGGGGCGTTTTGAGAAAATTGTGAAGGATTTTCCAAAGTGGGCAAAATTTGAAAAAAACGACAGGTCCGGTAGTGTCGAAAAAGTCAAAAATTGGGATTTTCCCAAATTTTTGCTAAAAGGGGCCAGGGGGCGGGCTGATTGAAAAACGAGCAAAATCAAGCACAGTTGGGGCGTTTTGTGAAAATTGTGAAGGATTTTCCAAACCGGGCAAAAATTGAAAAAAACGACAGGGCCGGTAGTGTCGAAAAAGTCAAAAATGGGGATTTTCCCAAACCTTGCTAAAAGGTGCCAGGGGGTGGACTGAGTCAGAAAGGAGCAAAATCAAGCACAGTTGGGGCGTTTTGAGAAAATTGTGAAGGATTTTCCAAAGTGGGCAAAATTTGAAAAAAACGACAGGTCCGGTAGTGTCGAAAAAGTCAAAAATTGGGATTTTCCCAAACCTTGCTAAAAGGTGCCAGGGGGTTGACTGAGTCAGAAAGGAGCAAAATCAAGCACAGTTGGGGCGTTTTGAGAAAATTGTGAAGGATTTTCCAAAGTGGGCAAAAATTGAAAAAAACGACAGGGCCGGTAGTGTCGAAAAAATCAAAAATGGGGATTTTCACAAACCTTGCTAAAAGGTGCCAGGGGGTGGACTGAGTCAGAAAGGAGCAAAATCAAGCACAGTTGGGGCGTTTTGAGAAAATTGTGAAGGATTTTCCAAAGTGGGCAAAATTTGAAAAAAACAACAGGTCCGGTAGTGTCGAAAAAGTCAAAAATTGGGATTTTCCCAAATTTTTGTTAAAAGGGGCCAGGGGGCGGGCTGATTGAAAAACGAGCAAAATCAAGCACAGTTGGGGCGTTTTGTGAAAATTGTGAAGGATTTTCCAAACCGGGCAAAATTTGAAAAAAAGACAGGGCCGGGTAGTGTCGAAAAAGTCAAAAATGGGGATTTTCCCAAACCTTGCTAAAAGGTGCAAGGGGGCGGACTGAGTCAGAAAGGAGCAAAATCAAGCACAGTTGGGGCGTTTTGGGAAAATTGTGAGGATTTTCCAAAGTGGGCAAAAATTGAAAAAAACGACAGGGCCGGTAGTGTCGAAAAAGTCAAAAATGCGGATTTTCCCAAACCTTGCTAAAAGGGGCCAGGGGGGCGGACTGAGTCAGAAATGAGCAAAATCAACCACAGTTGGGGCGTTTTGAGAAAATTGTGAAGGATTTTCCAAAGTGGGCAAAATTTGAAAAAAACGACAGGTCCGGTAGTGTCGAAAAAGTCAAAAATTGGGATTTTCCCACATTTTTGCTAAAAGGGGCCAGGGGGCGGGCTGATTGAAAAACGAGCAAAATCAAGCACAGTTGGGGCGTTTTGTGAAAATTGTGAAGGATTTCCAAACCGGGCAAAAATTGAAAAAAACGACAGGGCCGGTAGTGTCGAAAAAGTCAAAAATGGGGATTTTCCCAAACCTTGCTAAAAGGTGCCAGGGGGTTGACTGAGTCAGAAAGGAGCAAAATAAAGCACAGTTGGGGCGTTTTGAGAAAATTGTGAAGGATTTTCCAAAGTGGGCAAAATTTGAAAAAAACGACAGGTCCGGTAGTGTCGAAAAAGTCAAAAATTGGGATTTTCCCAAATTTTTGCTAAAAGGGGCCAGGGGGCGGGCTGATTGAAAAACGAGCAAAATCAAGCACAGTTGGGGCGTTTTGTGAAAATTGTGAAGGATTTTCCAAACCGGGCAAAATTTGAAAAAAAGACAGGGCCGGGTAGTGTCGAAAAAGTCAAAAATGGGGATTTTCCCAAACCTTGCTAAAAGGTGCCAGGGGGCGGACTGAGTCAGAAAGGAGCAAAATCAAGCACAGTTGGGGCGTTTTGAGAAAATTGTGAAGGATTTTCCAAACCGGGCATAAATTGAAAAAAAAGACAGGGCCGGTAGTGTCGAAAAAGTCAAAAATGGGGATTTTCCCAAACCTTGCTAAAAGGGGCCAGGGGGGCGGACTGAGTCAGAAATGAGCAAAATCAAGCACAGTTGGGGCGTTTTGAGAAAATTGTGAAGGATTATCCAAACCGGGCAAAATTTGAAAAAAACGACAGGTCCGGTAGTGTCGAAAAAGTCAAAAATGTGGATTTTCCCAAACCTTGCTAAAAGGGGCCAGGGGTGCGGACTGAGTCAGAAAGGAGCAAAATCAAGCACAGTTGGGGCGTTTTGGGAAAATTGTGAAGGATTTTCCAAACCGGGCATAAATTGAAAAAAACGACAGGGCCGGTAGTGTCGAAAAAGTCAAAAATGGGGATTTTCCCAAACCTTGCTAAAAGGGCCAGGGGGGCGGACTGAGTCAGAAATGAGCAAAATCAAGCACAGTTGGGGCGTTTTTTTTGTAAATTGTGAAGGATTTTCCAAACCGGGCAAAATTTGAAAAAAAAGACAGGGCCGGTAGTGTCGAAAAAGTCAAAAATTGGGATTTTCCCAAATTTTTGCTAAAAGGGGCCAGGGGGCGGGCTGATTGAAAAACGAGCAAAATCAAGCACAGTTGGGGCGTTTTGTGAAAATTGTGAAGGATTTTCCAAACCGGGCAAAATTTGAAAAAAAGACAGGGCCGGTAGTGTCGAAAAAGTCAAAAATGGGGATTTTCCCAAACCTTGCTAAAAGGTGCCAGGGGGCGGACTGAGTCAGAAAGGAGCAAAATCAAGCACAGTTGGGGCGTTTTGGGAAAATTGTGAAGGATTTTCCAACGTGGGCAAAAATTGAAAAAAACGACAGGGCCGGTAGTGTCGAAAAAGTCAAAAATGGGGATTTTCCCAAACCTTGCTAAAAGGGGCCAGGGGGCGGACTGAGTCAGAAAGGAGCAAAATCAAGCACAGTTGGGGCGTTTTGGGAAAATTGTGAAGGATTTTCCAAACCGGGCAAAATTTGAAAAAAAGACAGGGCCGGTAGTGTCGAAGAAGTCAAAAATGGGGATTTTCACAAAATTTGCTTAAAGAGGCCAAAGGGGGGGGGCTGAGTGAAAAACGAGCAAAATCAAGCACAGTTGGGGCGTTTTGTGAAAATTGTGAAGGATTTTCCATAGTGGGCAAAATTTGAAAAAAAGACAGGGCCGGTAGTGTCGAAAAAGTCAAAAATGGGGATTTTCCCAAACCTTGCTAAAAGGGGCCAGGGGTGCGGACTGAGTCAGAAAGGAGCAAAATCAAGCACAGTTGGGGCGTTTTGGGAAAATTGTGAAGGATTTTCCAAACCGGGAATAAATTGAAAAAAAAGACAGGGCCGGTAGTGTCGAAAAAGTCAAAAATTGGGATTTTCCCAAATTTTTGCTAAAAGGGGCCAGGGGGCTGGCTGATTGATAAACGAGCAAAATCAAGCACAGTTGGGGCGTTTTGTGAAAATTGTGAAGGATTTTCCAAACCGGGCAAAATTTGAAAAAAACGACAGGTCCGGTAGTGTCGAAAAAGTCAAAAATGCGGATTTTCCCAAACCTTGCTAAAAGGGGCCAGGGGGGCGGACTGAGTCAGAAATGAGCTAAATCAAGCACAGTTGGGGCGTTTTGAGAAAATTGTGAAGGATTTTCCAAAGTGGGCAAAATTTGAAAAATTTGAAAAAAACGACAGATCCGGTAGTGTCGAAAAAGTCAAAAATTGGGATTTTCCCAAATTTTTGCTAAAAGGGGCCAGGGGGCGGGCTGATTGAAAAACGAGCAAAATCAAGCACAGTTGGGGCGTTTTGTGAAAATTGTGAAGGATTTTCCAAACCGGGCAAAATTTGAAAAAAAGACAGGTGCCGGTAGTGTCGAAAAAGTCAAAAATGGGGATTTTCCCAAACCTTGCTAAAAGGTGCCAGGGGGTGGACTGAGTCAGAAAGGAGCAAAATCAAGCACAGTTGGGGCGTTTTGGAAAAATTGTGAAGGATTTTCCAACGTGGGCAAAAATTGAAAAAAACGACAGGGCCGGTAGTGTCGAAAAAGTCAAAAATGGGGATTTTCCAAAACCTTGCTAAAAGGGGCCTGGGGGGCGGACTAAGTAAGAAAGGAGCAAAATCAAGCACAGTTGGGGCGTTTTGTGAAAATTGTGAAGGATTTTCCAAACCGGGCAAAATTTGAAAAAAAGACAGGGCCGGTAGTGTCGAAAAAGTCAAAAATGGGGATTTTCCCAAACCTTGCTAAAAGGTGCAAGGGGGCGGACTGAGTCAGAAAGGAGCAAAATCAAGCACAGTTGGGGCGTTTTGGGAAAATTGTGAAGGATTTTCCAACGTGGGCAAAAATTGAAAAAAACGACAGGGCCGGTAGTGTCGAAAAAGTCAAAAATGGGGATTTTCCCAAACCTTGCTAAAAGGGGCCAGGGGGGCGGACTGATTCAGAAAGGAGCAAAATCAAGCACAGTTGGGGCGTTTTGGGAAAATTGTGAAGGATTTTCCAAACCGGGCAAAATTTGAAAAAAACGACAGTGCCGGTAGTGTCGAAAAAGTCAAAAATGGGGATTTTCCCAAACTTTGCTTAAAGAGGCCAGAGGGGGGGGGCTGGGTGAAAAAGGAGCAAAATCAAGCACAGTTGGGGCGTTTTGTGAAAATTGTGAAGGATTTTCCAAAGTGGGCAAAAATTGAAAAAAACGACAGGGCCGGTAGTGTCGAAAAAGTCAAAAATGGGGATTTTCACAAACCTTGCTAAAAGGTGCCAGGGGGTGGACTGAGTCAGAAAGTTGCAAAATCAAGCACAGTTGGGGCGTTTTGAGAAAATTGTGAAGGATTTTCCAAAGTGGGCAAAATTTGAAAAAAACGACAGGTCCGGTAGTGTCGAAAAAGTCAAAAATTGGGATTTTCCCAAATTTTTGCTAAAAGGGGCCAGGGGGCGGGCTGATTGAAAAACGAGCAAAATCAAGCACAGTTGGGGCGTTTTGTGAAAATTGTGAAGGATTTTCCAAACCGGGCAAAATTTGAAAAAAAGGACAGGGCCGGTAGTGTCGAAAAAGTCAAAAATGGGGATTTTCCCAAACCTTGCTAAAAGGTGCCAAGGGGTTGACTGAGTCAGAAAGGAGCAAAATCAAGCACAGTTGGGGTGTTTTGAGAAAATTGTGAAGGATTTTCCAAAGTGGGCAAAATTTGAAAAAAACGACAGGTACGGTAGTGTCGAAAAAGTCAAAAATTGGGATGTTCCCAAATTTTTGCTAAAAGGGGCCAGGGGGCGGGCTGATTGAAACACGAGCAAAATCAAGCACAGTTGGGGCGTTTTGTGAAAATTGTGAAGGATTTTCCAAACCGGGCAAAATTTGAAAAAAAGACAGGGCCGGTAGTGTCGAAAAAGTCAAAAATGGGGATTTTCCCAAACCTTGCTAAAAGGTGCCAGGGGGCGGACTGAGTCAGAAAGGAGCAAAATCAAGCACAGTTGGGGCGTTTTGAGAAAATTGTGAAGGATTTTCCAAACCGGGCATAAATTGAAAAAAAAGACAGGGCCGGTAGTGTCGAAAAAGTCAAAAATGGGGATTTTCCCAAACCTTGCTAAAAGGGGCCAGGGGGGCGGACTGAGTCAGAAATGAGCAAAATCAAGCACAGTTGGGGCGTTTTGAGAAAATTGTGAAGGATTATCCAAACCGGGCAAAATTTGAAAAAAACGACAGGTCCGGTAGTGTCGAAAAAGTCAAAAATGGGGATTTTCCCAAACCTTGCTAAAAGGGGCCAGGTGTGCGGACTGAGTCAGAAAGGAGCAAAATCAAGCACAGTTGGGGCGTTTTGGGAAAATTGTGAAGGATTTTCCAAACCGGGCATAAATTGAAAAAAAGACAGGGCCGGTAGTGTCGAAAAAGTCAAAAATGGGGATTTTCCCAAACCTTGCTAAAAGGGGCCAGGGGGTTGCGGACTGAGTCAGAAATGAGCAAAATCAAGCACAGTTGGGGCGTTTTTTTTGAAAATTGTGAAGGATTTTCCAAACCGGGCAAAATTTGAAAAAAAAGACAGGGCCGGTAGTGTCGAAAAAGTCAAAAATGGGGATTTTCACAAAATTTGCTTAAAGAGGCCAGAGGGGGGGGCTGAGTGAAAAACGAGCAAAATCAAGCACAGTTGGGGCGTTTTGTGAAAATTGTGAAGGATTTTCCATAGTGGGCAAAAATTGAAAAAAACGACAGGGCCGGTAGTGTCGAAAAAGTCAAAAACGGGGATTTTCCCAAACCTTGCTAAAAGGGGCCAGGGGGGCGGACTGAGTCAGAAATGAGCAAAATCAAGCACAGTTGGGGCGTTTTGAGAATATTGTGAAGGATTTTCCAATGTGGGCAAAATTTGAAAAAAACGACAGGTCCGGTAGTGTCGAAAAAGTCAAAAATTGGGATTTTCCCAAATTTTTGCTAAAAGGGGCCAGGGGGCGGGCTGATTGAAAAACGAGCAAAATCAAGCACAGTTGGGGCGTTTTGTGAAAATTGTGAAGGATTTTCCAAACCGGGCAAAATTTGAAAAAAAGACAGGGCCGGTAGTGTCGAAAAAGTCAAAAATGGGGATTTTCCCAAACCTTGCTAAAAGGTGCCAGGGGGCGGACTGAGTCAGAAAGGAGCAAAATCAAGCACAGTTGGGGCGTTTTGGGAAAATTGTGAAGGATTTTCCAACGTGGGCAAAAATTGAAAAAAACGACAGGGCCGGTAGTGTCGAAAAAGTCAAAAATGGGGATTTTCCCAAACTTTGCTTAAAGAGGCCAGAGGGGGGGGCTGGGTGAAAAAGGAGCAAAATCAAGCAAAGTTGGGGCGTTTTGGGAAAATTGTGAAGGATTTTCAAAACCGGGCATAAATTGAAAAAAAAGACAGGGCCGGTAGTGTCGAAAAAGTCAAAAATGGGGATTTTCCCAAACCTTGCTAAAAGGGGCCAGGGGGGCGGACTGAGTCAGAAATGAGCAAAATCAAGCACAGTTGGGGCGTTTTTTTTGAAAATTGTGAAGGATTTTCCAAACCGGGAAAAATTTGAAAAAAAGACAGGGCCGGTAGTGTCGAAAAAGTCAAAAATGGGGATTTTCCCAAACCTTGCTAAAAGGTGCCAGGGGGCGGACTGAGTCAGAAAGGAGCAAAATCAAGCACAGTTGGGGCGTTGTGTGAAAATTATGAAGGATTTTCCAAACCGGGCAAAATTTGAAAAAAAAAGACAGGGCCGGTAGTGTCGAAAAAGTCAAAAATGGGGATTTTCACAAAATTTGCTTAAAGAGGCCAGAGGGGGGGGCTGAGTGAAAAACGAGCAAAATCAAGCACAGTTGGGGCGTTTTGTGAAAATTGTGAAGGATTTTCCATAATGGGCAAAAATTGAAAAAAACGACAGGGCCGGTAGTGTCGAAAAAGTCAAAAATGGGGATTTTCCCAAACTATGCTTAAAGAGGCCAGAGGGGGGGGCTGGGTTAAAAAGGAGCAAAATCAAGCACAGTTGGGGCGTTTTGAGAAAATTGTGAAGGATTTTCCAAAGTGGGCAAAATTTGAAAAAAACGACAGGTCCGGTAGTGTCGAAAAAGTCAAAAATTGGGATTTTCCCAAATTTTTGCTAAAAGGGGCCAGGGGGCGGGCTGATTGAAAAACGAGCAAAATCAAGCACAGTTGGGGCGTTTTGTGAAAATTGTGAAGGATTTTCCAAACCGGGCAAAATTTGAAAAAAAGACAGGGCCGGTAGTGTCGAAAAAGTCAAAAATGGGGATTTTCCCAAACCTTGCTAAAAGGTGCCAGGGGGTGGACTGAGTCAGAAAGGAGCAAAATCAAGCACAGTTGGGGCGTTTTGGGAAAATTGTGAAGGATTTTCCAACGTGGGCAAAAATTGAAAAAAACGACAGGGCCGGTAGTGTCGAAAAAGTCAAAAATGGGGATTTTCCCAAATCCTTGCTAAAAGGGGCCAGGGGGGCGGGCTGAGTGAGAAAGGAGCAAACTCAAGCACAGTTGGGGCGTTGTGTGAAAATTGTGAAGGATTTTCCAAACCGGGCATAAATTGAAAAAAAAGACAGGGCCGGTAGTGTCGAAAAAGTCAAAAATGGGGATTTTCACAAAATTTGCTTAAAGAGGCCAGAGGGGGGGGCTGAGTGAAAAACGAGCAAAATCAAGCACAGTTGGGGCGTTTTGTGAAAATTGTGAAGGATTTTCCAAAGTGGGCAAAAATTGAAAAAAACGACAGGGCCGGTAGTGTCGAAAAAGTCAAAAATGGGGATTTTCACAAACCTTGCTAAAAGGTGCCAGGGGGTGGACTGAGTCAGAAAGTTGCAAAATCAAGCACAGTTGGGGCGTTTTGAGAAAATTGTGAAGGATTTTCCAAAGTGGGCAAAATTTGAAAAAAACGACAGGTCCGGTAGTGTCGAAAAAGTCAAAAATTGGGATTTTCCCAAATTTTTGCTAAAAGGGGCCAGGGGGCGGGCTGATTGAAAAACGAGCAAAATCAAGCACAGTTGGGGCGTTTTGTGAAAATTGTGAAGGATTTTCCAAACCGGGCAAAATTTGAAAAAAAGACAGGGCCGGTAGTGTCGAAAAAGTCAAAAATGGGGATTTTCCCAAACCTTGCTAAAAGGTGCAAGGGGGCGGACTGAGTCAGAAAGGAGCAAAATCAAGCACAGTTGGGGCGTTTTGGGAAAATTGTGAAGGATTTTCCAACGTGGGCAAAATTTGAAAAAAACGACAGGGCCGGTAGTGTCGAAAAAGTCAAAAATGGGGATTTTCCCAAACCTTGCTAAAAGGGGCCAGGGGGGCGGACTGAGTCAGAAAGGAGCAAAATCAAGCACAGTTGGGGCGTTTTGGGAAAATTGTGAAGGATTTTCCAAACGTGGGCAAAATTTGAAAAAAACGACAGTGCCGGTAGTGTCGAAAAAGTCAA
This sequence comes from Scomber scombrus, assembly GCF_963691925.1. Lineage (NCBI taxonomy): Eukaryota > Metazoa > Chordata > Actinopteri > Scombriformes > Scombridae > Scomber > Scomber scombrus. Next base: position 32,894,501 of record NC_084978.1, read on the forward strand.
AAATGGGGATTTTCCCAAACTTTGCTTAAAGAGGCCAGAGGGGGGGGGCTGGGTGAAAAAGGAGCAAAATCAAGCACAGTTGGGGCGTTTTGTGAAAATTGTGAAGGATTTTCCAAAGTGGGCAAAAATTGAAAAAAACGACAGGGCCGGTAGTGTCGAAAAAGTCAAAAATGGGGATTTTCCCAAACCTTGCTAAAAGGTGCCAGGGGGTGGACTGAGTCAGAAAGTTGCAAAATCAAGCACAGTTGGGGCGTTTTGAGAAAATTGTGAAGGATTTTCCAAAGTGGGCAAAATTTGAAAAAAACGACAGGTCCGGTAGTGTCGAAAAAGTCAAAAATTGGGATTTTCCCAAATTTTTGCTAAAAGGGGCCAGGGGGCGGGCTGATTGAAAAACGAGCAAAATCAAGCACAGTTGGGGCGTTTTGTGAAAATTGTGAAGGATTTTCCAAACCGGGCAAAATTTGAAAAAAAGACAGGGCCGGTAGTGTCGAAAAAGTCAAAAATGGGGATTTTCCCAAACCTTGCTAAAAGGTGCAAGGGGGCGGACTGAGTCAGAAAGGAGCAAAATCAAGCACAGTTGGGGCGTTTTGGGAAAATTGTGAAGGATTTTCCAACGTGGGCAAAAATTGAAAAAAACGACAGGGCCGGTAGTGTCGAAAAAGTCAAAAATTGGGATTTTCCCAAATTTTTGCTAAAAGGGGCCAGGGGGCGGGCTGATTGATAAACGAGCAAAATCAAGCACAGTTGGGGCATTTTGTGAAAATTGTGAAGGATTTTCCAAACCGGGCAAAATTTGAAAAAAACGACAGGTCCGGTAGTGTCGAAAAAGTCAAAAATGCGGATTTTCCCAAACCTTGCTAAAAGGGGCCAGGGGGGCGGACTGAGTCAGAAATGAGCTAAATCAAGCACAGTTGGGGCGTTTTGAGAAAATTGTGAAGGATTTTCCAAAGTGGGCAAAATTTGAAAAAAACGACAGATCCGGTAGTGTCGAAAAAGTCAAAAATTTGGATTTTCCCAAATTTTTGCTAAAAGGGGCCAGGGGGCGGGCTGATTAAAAAACGAGCAAAATCAAGCACAGTTGGGGCGTTTTGTGAAAATTGTGAAGGATTTTCCAAACCGGGCAAAATTTGAAAAAAAGACAGGGCCGGTAGTGTCGAAAAAGTCAAAAATGGGGATTTTCCCAAACCTTGCTAAAAGGTGCCAGGGGGCGGACTGAGTCAGAAAGGAGCAAAATCAAGCACAGTTGGGGCGTTTTGGGAAAATTGTGAAGGATTTTCCAACGTGGGCAAAAATTGAAAAAAACGACAGGGCCGGTAGTGTCGAAAAAGTCAAAAATGGGGATTTTCCAAAACCTTGCTAAAAGGGGCCTGGGGGGCGGACTAAGTAAGAAAGGAGCAAAATCAAGCACAGTTGGGGCGTTTTGTGAAAATTGTGAAGGATTTTCCAAACCGGGCAAAATTTGAAAAAAAAAGACAGTGCCGGTAGTGTCGAAAAAGTCAAAAATGGGGATTTTCCCAAACTTTGCTTAAAGAGGCCAGAGGGGGGGGCTGGGTGAAAAAGGAGCAAAATCAAGCACAGTTGGGGCGTTTTGTGAAAATTGTGAAGGATTTTCCAAAGTGGGCAAAAATTGAAAAAAACGACAGGGCCGGTAGTGTCGAAAAAGTCAAAAATGGGGATTTTCCCAAACCTTGCTAAAAGGGGCAAGGGGGGCGGACTGAGTCAGAAAGGAGCAAAATCAAGCACAGTTGGGGCGTTTTGGGAAAATTGTGAAGGATTTTCCAAACCGGGCAAAATTTGAAAAAAAACGACAGTGCCGGTAGTGTCGAAAAAGTCAAAAATGGGGATTTTCCCAAACTTTGCTTAAAGAGGCCAGAGGGGGGGGGCTGGGTGAAAAAGGAGCAAAATCAAGCACAGTTGGGGCGTTTTGTGAAAATTGTGAAGGATTTTCCAAAGTGGGCAAAAATTGAAAAAAACGACAGGGCCGGTAGTGTCGAAAAAGTCAAAAATGGGGATTTTCACAAACCTTGCTAAAAGGTGCCAGGGGGTGGACTGAGTCAGAAAGTTGCAAAATCAAGCACAGTTGGGGCGTTTTGAGAAAATTGTGAAGGATTTTCCAAAGTGGGCAAAATTTGAAAAAAACGACAGGTCCGGTAGTGTCGAAAAAGTCAAAAATTGGGATTTTCCCAAATTTTTGCTAAAAGGGGCCAGGGGGCGGGCTGATTGAAAAACGAGCAAAATCAAGCACAGTTGGGGCGTTTTGTGAAAATTGTGAAGGATTTTCCAAACCGGGCAAAATTTGAAAAAAAGACAGGGCCGGTAGTGTCGAAAAAGTCAAAAATGGGGATTTTCCCAAACCTTGCTAAAAGGTGCAAGGGGGCGGACTGAGTCAGAAAGGAGCAAAATCAAGCACAGTTGGGGCGTTTTGGGAAAATTGTGAAGGATTTTCCAACGTGGGCAAAAATTGAAAAAAACGACAGGGCCGGTAGTGTCGAAAAAGTCAAAAATGGGGATTTTCCCAAACCTTGCTAAAAGGGGCCAGGGGGGCGGACTGAGTCAGAAAGGAGCAAAATCAAGCACAGTTGGGGCGTTTTGGGAAAATTGTGAAGGATTTTCCAAACCGGGCAAAATTTGAAAAAAACGACAGTGCCGGTAGTGTCGAAAAAGTCAAAAATTGGGATTTTCCCAAACTTTGCTTAAAGAGGCCAGAGGGGGGGGCTGGGTGAAAAAGGAGCAAAATCAAGCACAGTTGGGGCGTTTTGTGAAAATTGTGAAGGATTTTCCAAAGTGGGCAAAAATTGAAAAAAACGACAGGGCCGGTAGTGTCGAAAAAGTCAAAAATGGGGATTTTCACAAACCTTGCTAAAAGGTGCCAGGGGGTGGACTGAGTCAGAAAGTTGCAAAATCAAGCACAGTTGGGGCGTTTTGAGAAAATTGTGAAGGATTTTCCAAAGTGGGCAAAATTTGAAAAAAACGACAGGTCCGGTAGTGTCGAAAAAGTCAAAAATTGGGATTTTCCCAAATTTTTGCTAAAAGGGGCCAGGGGGCGGGCTGATTGAAAAACGAGCAAAATCAAGCACAGTTGGGGCGTTTTGTGAAAATTGTGAAGGATTTTCCAAACCGGGCAAAATTTGAAAAAAAGACAGGGCCGGTAGTGTCGAAAAAGTCAAAAATGGGGATTTTCCCAAACCTTGCTAAAAGGTGCCAGGGGGTTGACTGAGTCAGAAAGGAGCAAAATCAAGCACAGTTGGGGCGTTTTGAGAAAATTGTGAAGGATTTTCCAAAGTGGGCAAAATTTGAAAAAAACGACAGGTCCGGTAGTGTCGAAAAAGTCAAAAATTGGGATTTTCCCAAATTTTTGCTAAAAGGGGCCAGGGGGCGGGCTGATTGAAACACGAGCAAAATCAAGCACAGTTGGGGCGTTTTGTGAAAATTGTGAAGGATTTTCCAAACCGGGCAAAATTTGAAAAAAAGACAGGGCCGGTAGTGTCGAAAAAGTCAAAAATGGGGATTTTCCCAAACCTTGCTAAAAGGTGCCAGGGGGCGGACTGAGTCAGAAAGGAGCAAAATCAAGCACAGTTGGGGCGTTTTGAGAAAATTGTGAAGGATTTTCCAAACCGGGCATAAATTGAAAAAAAAGACAGGGCCGGTAGTGTCGAAAAAGTCAAAAATGGGGATTTTCCCAAACCTTGCTAAAAGGGGCCAGGGGGGCGGACTGAGTCAGAAATGAGCAAAATCAAGCACAGTTGGGGCGTTTTGAGAAAATTGTGAAGGATTATCCAAACCGGGCAAAATTTGAAAAAAACGACAGGTCCGGTAGTGTCGAAAAAGTCAAAAATGGGGATTTTCCCAAACCTTGCTAAAAGGGGCCAGGGGTGCGGACTGAGTCAGAAAGGAGCAAAATCAAGCACAGTTGGGGCGTTTTGGGAAAATTGTGAAGGATTTTCCAAACCGGGCATAAATTGAAAAAAAAGACAGGGCCGGTAGTGTCGAAAAAGTCAAAAATGGGGATTTTCCCAAACCTTGCTAAAAGGGGCCAGGGGGGCGGACTGAGTCAGAAATGAGCAAAATCAAGCACAGTTGGGGCGTTTTTTTTGAAAATTGTGAAGGATTTTCCAAACCGGGCAAAATTTGAAAAAAAAGACAGGGCCGGTAGTGTCGAAAAAGTCAAAAATGGGGATTTTCCCAAACCTTGCTAAAAGGTGCCAGGGGGCGGACTGAGTCAGAAAGGAGCAAAATCAAGCACAGTTGGGGCGTTGTGTGAAAATTATGAAGGATTTTCCAAACCGGGCAAAATTTGAAAAAAAAGACAGGGCCGGTAGTGTCGAAAAAGTCAAAAATGGGGATTTTCACAAAATTTGCTTAAAGAGGCCAGAGGGGGGGGGCTGAGTGAAAAACGAGCAAAATCAAGCACAGTTGGGGCGTTTTGTGAAAATTGTGAAGGATTTTCCATAGTGGGCAAAAATTGAAAAAAACGACAGGGCCGGTAGTGTCGAAAAAGTCAAAAATGGGGATTTTCCCAAACCTTGCTAAAAGGGGCCAGGGGGGCGGACTGAGTCAGAAATGAGCAAAATCAAGCACAGTTGGGGCGTTTTGAGAATATTGTGAAGGATTTTCCAAAGTGGGCAAAATTTGAAAAAAACGACAGGTCCGGTAGTGTCGAAAAAGTCAAAAATTGGGATTTTCCCAAATTTTTGCTAAAAGGGGCCAGGGGGCGGGCTGATTGAAAAACGAGCAAAATCAAGCACAGTTGGGGCGTTTTGTGAAAATTGTGAAGGATTTTCCAAACCGGGCAAAATTTGAAAAAAAGACAGGGCCGGTAGTGTCGAAAAAGTCAAAAATGGGGATTTTCCCAAACCTTGCTAAAAGGTGCCAGGGGGCGGACTGAGTCAGAAAGGAGCAAAATCAAGCACAGTTGGGGCGTTTTGGGAAAATTGTGAAGGATTTTCCAACGTGGGCAAAAATTGAAAAAAACGACAGGGCCGGTAGTGTCGAAAAAGTCAAAAATGGGGATTTTCCCAAACCTTGCTAAAAGGGGCCAGGGGGGCGGACTGAGTCAGAAAGGAGCAAAATCAAGCACAGTTGGGGCGTTTTGGGAAAATTGTGAAGGATTTTCCAAACCGGGCAAAATTTGAAAAAAAGACAGGGCCGGTAGTGTCGAAAAAGTCAAAAATGGGGATTTTCACAAAATTTGCTTAAAGAGGCCAAAGGGGGGGGCTGAGTGAAAAACGAGCAAAATCAAGCACAGTTGGGGCGTTTTGTGAAAATTGTGAAGGATTTTCCATAGTGGGCAAAATTTGAAAAAAAGACAGGGCCGGTAGTGTCGAAAAAGTCACAAATGGGGATTTTCACAAACATTGCTTAAAGAGGTCAGAGGGGGGGGCTGAGTGAAAAAGGAGCAAAATCAAGCACAGTTGGGGCGTTTTGTGAAAATTGTGAAGGATTTTCCAAACCGGGCAAAATTTGAAAAAAAAAAGACAGGGCCGGTAGTGTCGAAAAAGTCAAAAATGGGGATTTTCCCAAAACTTGCTAAAAGGGGCCAAGGGGGCGGACTGAGTCAGAAAGGAGCAAAATCAAGCACAGTTGGGGCGTTTTGGGAAAATTGTGAAGGATTTTCCAACGTGGGCAAAAATTGAAAAAAACGACAGGGCCGGTAGTGTCGAAAAAGTCAAAAATGGGGATTTTCCCAAACCTTGCTAAAAGGGGCCAGGGGGGCGGACTGAGTCAGAAAGGAGCAAAATCAAGCACAGTTGGGGCGTTTTGGGAAAATTGTGAAGGATTTTCCAAACCGGGCAAAATTTGAAAAAAACGACAGGTCCGGTAGTGTCGAAAAAGTCAAAAATGGGGATTTTCCCAAACTTTGCTTAAAGAGGCCAGAGGGGGGGGCTGGGTGAAAAAGGAGCAAAATCAAGCACAGTTGGGGCGTTTTGTGAAAATTGTGAAGGATTTTCCAAAGTGGGCAAAAATTGAAAAAAACGACAGGGCCGGTAGTGTCGAAAAAGTCAAAAATGGGGATTTTCACAAACCTTGCTAAAAGGTGCCAGGGGGTGGACTGAGTCAGAAAGTTGCAAAATCAAGCACAGTTGGGGCGTTTTGAGAAAATTGTGAAGGATTTTCCAAAGTGGGCAAAATTTGAAAAAAACGACAGGTCCGGTAGTGTCGAAAAAGTCAAAAATTGGGATTTTCCCAAATTTTTGCTAAAAGGGGCCAGGGGGCGGGCTGATTGAAAAACGAGCAAAATCAAGCACAGTTGGGGCGTTTTGGGAAAATTGTGAAGGATTTTCCAAACCGGGCAAAATTTGAAAAAAAGACAGGGCCGGTAGTGTCGAAAAAGTCAAAAATGGGGATTTTCCCAAACCTTGCTAAAAGGTGCCAGGGGGTTGACTGAGTCAGAAAGGAGCAAAATCAAGCACAGTTGGGGCGTTTTGAGAAAATTGTGAAGGATTTTCCAAAGTGGGCAAAATTTGAAAAAAACGACAGGTCCGGTAGTGTCGAAAAAGTCAAAAATTGGGATTTTCCCAAATTTTTGCTAAAAGGGGCCAGGGGGCGGGCTGATTGAAACACGAGCAAAATCAAGCACAGTTGGGGCGTTTTGTGAAAATTGTGAAGGATTTTCCAAACCGGGCAAAATTTGAAAAAAAGACAGGGCCGGTAGTGTCGAAAAAGTCAAAAATGGGGATTTTCCCAAACCTTGCTAAAAGGTGCCAGGGGGCGGACTGAGTCAGAAAGGAGCAAAATCAAGCACAGTTGGGGCGTTTTGAGAAAATTGTGAAGGATTTTCCAAACCGGGCATAAATTGAAAAAAAAGACAGGGCCGGTAGTGTCGAAAAAGTCAAAAATGGGGATTTTCCCAAACCTTGCTAAAAGGGGCCAGGGGGGCGGACTGAGTCAGAAATGAGCAAAATCAAGCACAGTTGGGGCGTTTTGAGAAAATTGTGAAGGATTATCCAAACCGGGCAAAATTTGAAAAAACGACAGGTCCGGTAGTGTCGAAAAAGTCAAAAATGGGGATTTTCCCAAACCTTGCTAAAAGGGGCCAGGGGTGCGGACTGAGTCAGAAAGGAGCAAAATCAAGCACAGTTGGGGCGTTTTGGGAAAATTGTGAAGGATTTTCCAAACCGGGCATAAATTGAAAAAAAAGACAGGGCCGGTAGTGTCGAAAAAGTCAAAAATGGGGATTTTCCCAAACCTTGCTAAAAGGGGCCAGGGGGGCGGACTGAGTCAGAAATGAGCAAAATCAAGCACAGTTGGGGCGTTTTTTTTGAAAATTGTGAAGGATTTTCCAAACCGGGCAAAATTTGAAAAAAAAGACAGGGCCGGTAGTGTCGAAAAAGTCAAAAATGGGGATTTTCCCAAACCTTGCTAAAAGGTGCCAGGGGGCGGACTGAGTCAGAAAGGAGCAAAATCAAGCACAGTTGGGGCGTTGTGTGAAAATTATGAAGGATTTTCCAAACCGGGCAAAATTTGAAAAAAAAGACAGGGCCGGTAGTGTCGAAAAAGTCAAAAATGGGGATTTTCACAAAATTTGCTTAAAGAGGCCAGAGGGGGGGGCTGAGTGAAAAACGAGCAAAATCAAGCACAGTTGGGGCGTTTTGTGAAAATTGTGAAGGATTTTCCATAGTGGGCAAAAATTGAAAAAAACGACAGGGCCGGTAGTGTCGAAAAAGTCAAAAATGGGGATTTTCCCAAACCTTGCTAAAAGGGGCCAGGGGGACGGACTGAGTCAGAAATGAGCAAAATCAAGCACAGTTGGGGCGTTTTGAGAATATTGTGAAGGATTTTCCAAAGTGGGCAAAATTTGAAAAAAACGACAGGTCCGGTAGTGTCGAAAAAGTCAAAAATTGGGATTTTCCCAAATTTTTGCTAAAAGGGGCCAGGGGGCGGGCTGATTGAAAAACGAGCAAAATCAAGCACAGTTGGGGCGTTTTGTGAAAATTGTGAAGGATTTTCCAAACCGGGCAAAATTTGAAAAAAAGACAGGGCCGGTAGTGTCGAAAAAGTCAAAAATGGGGATTTTCCCAAACCTTGCTAAAAGGTGCCAGGGGGCGGACTGAGTCAGAAAGGAGCAAAATCAAGCACAGTTGGGGCGTTTTGGGAAAATTGTGAAGGATTTTCCAACGTGGGCAAAAATTGAAAAAAACGACAGGGCCGGTAGTGTCGAAAAAGTCAAAAATGGGGATTTTCCCAAACCTTGCTAAAAGGGGCTAGGGGGGCGGACTGAGTCAGAAAGGAGCAAAATCAAGCACAGTTGGGGCGTTTTGGGAAAATTGTAAAGGATTTTCCAAACCGGGCAAAATTTGAAAAAAAGACAGGGCCGGTAGTGTCGAAAAAGTCAAAAATGGGGATTTTCACAAAATTTGCTTAAAGAGGCCAAAGGGGGGGGCTGAGTGAAAAACGAGCAAAATCAAGCACAGTTGGGGCGTTTTGTGAAAATTGTGAAGGATTTTCCATAGTGGGCAAAATTTGAAAAAAAGACAGGGCCGGTAGTGTCGAAAAAGTCAAAAATGGGGATTTTCACAAACATTGCTTAAAGAGGTCAGAGGGGGGGGCTGAGTGAAAAAGGAGCAAAATCAAGCACAGTTGGGGCGTTTTGTGAAAATTGTGAAGGATTTTCCAAACCGGGCAAAATTTGTAGAAAAAAAGACAGGGCCGGTAGTGTCGAAAAAGTCAAAAATGGGGATTTTCCCAAAACTTGCTAAAAGGGGCCAAGGGAGCGGACTGAGTCAGAAAGGAGCAAAATCAAGCACAGTTGGGGCGTTTTGGGAAAATTGTGAAGGATTTTCCAACGTGGGCAAAAATTGAAAAAAACGACAGGGCCGGTAGTGTCGAAAAAGTCAAAAATGGGGATTTTCCCAAACCTTGCTAAAAGGGGCCAGGGGGGCGGACTGAGTCAGAAAGGAGCAAAATCAAGCACAGTTGGGGCGTTTTGGGAAAATTGTGAAGGATTTTCCAAACCGGGCAAAATTTGAAAAAAACGACAGTGCCGGTAGTGTCGAAAAAGTCAAAAATGGGGATTTTCCCAAACTTTGCTTAAAGAGGCCAGAGGGGGGGGCTGGGTGAAAAAGGAGCAAAATCAAGCACAGTTGGGGCGTTTTGTGAAAATTGTGAAGGATTTTCCAAACCGGGCAAAATTTGAAAAAAAGACAGGGCCGGTAGTGTCGAAAAAGTCAAAAATGGGGATTTTCCCAAACCTTGCTAAAAGGTGCCAGGGGGTTGACTGAGTCAGAAAGGAGCAAAATCAAGCACAGTTGGGGCGTTTTGAGAAAATTGTGAAGGATTTTCCAAAGTGGGCAAAATTTGAAAAAAACGACAGGTCCGGTAGTGTCGAAAAAGTCAAAAATTGGGATTTTCCCAAATTTTTGCTAAAAGGGGCCAGGGGGCGGGCTGATTGAAACACGAGCAAAATCAAGCACAGTTGGGGCGTTTTGTGAAAATTGTGAAGGATTTTCCAAACCGGGCAAAATTTGAAAAAAAGACAGGGCCGGTAGTGTCGAAAAAGTCAAAAATGGGGATTTTCCCAAACCTTGCTAAAAGGTGCCAGGGGCGGACTGAGTCAGAAAGGAGCAAAATCAAGCACAGTTGGGGCGTTTTGAGAAAATTGTGAAGGATTTTCCAAACCGGGCATAAATTGAAAAAAAAGACAGGGCCGGTAGTGTCGAAAAAGTCAAAAATGGGGATTTTCCCAAACCTTGCTAAAAGGTGCCAGGGGGTTGACTGAGTCAGAAAGGAGCAAAATCAAGCACAGTTGGGGCGTTTTGAGAAAATTGTGAAGGATTTTCCAAAGTGGGCAAAATTTGAAAAAAACGACAGGTCCGGTAGTGTCGAAAAAGTCAAAAATTGGGATTTTCCCAAATTTTTGCTAAAAGGGGCCAGGGGGCGGGCTGATTGAAACACGAGCAAAATCAAGCACAGTTGGGGCGTTTTGTGAAAATTGTGAAGGATTTTCCAAACCGGGCAAAATTTGAAAAAAAGACAGGGCCGGTAGTGTCGAAAAAGTCAAAAATGGGGATTTTCCCAAACCTTGCTAAAAGGTGCCAGGGGGCGGACTGAGTCAGAAAGGAGCAAAATCAAGCACAGTTGGGGCGTTTTGAGAAAATTGTGAAGGATTTTCCAAACCGGGCATAAATTGAAAAAAAAGACAGGGCCGGTAGTGTCGAAAAAGTCAAAAATGGGGATTTTCCCAAACCTTGCTAAAAGGGGCCAGGGGGGCGGACTGAGTCAGAAATGAGCAAAATCAAGCACAGTTGGGGCGTTTTGAGAAAATTGTGAAGGATTATCCAAACCGGGCAAAATTTGAAAAAAACGACAGGTCCGGTAGTGTCGAAAAAGTCAAAAATGGGGATTTTCCCAAACCTTGCTAAAAGGGGCCAGGGGTGCGGACTGAGTCAGAAAGGAGCAAAATCAAGCACAGTTGGGGCGTTTTGGGAAAATTGTGAAGGATTTTCCAAACCGGGCATAAATTGAAAAAAAAGACAGGGCCGGTAGTGTCGAAAAAGTCAAAAATGGGGATTTTCCCAAACCTTGCTAAAAGGGGCCAGGGGGGCGGACTGAGTCAGAAATGAGCAAAATCAAGCACAGTTGGGGCGTTTTGAGAAAATTGTGAAGGATTATCCAAACCGGGCAAAATTTGAAAAAAACGACAGGTCCGGTAGTGTCGAAAAAGTCAAAAATGGGGATTTTCCCAAACCTTGCTAAAAGGTGCCAGGGGGCGGACTGAGTCAGAAAGGAGCAAAATCAAGCACAGTTGGGGCGTTGTGTGAAAATTATGAAGGATTTTCCAAACCGGGCAAAATTTGAAAAAAAAGACAGGGCCGGTAGTGTCGAAAAAGTCAAAAATGGGGATTTTCCCAAACCTTGCTAAAAGGGGCCAGGGGGACGGACTGAGTCAGAAATGAGCAAAATCAAGCACAGTTGGGGCGTTTTGAGAATATTGTGAAGGATTTTCCAAAGTGGGCAAAATTTGAAAAAAACGACAGGTCCGGTAGTGTCGAAAAAGTCAAAAATTGGGATTTTCCCAAATTTTTGCTAAAAGGGGCCAGGGGGCGGGCTGATTGAAAAACGAGCAAAATCAAGCACAGTTGGGGCGTTTTGTGAAAATTGTGAAGGATTTTCCAAACCGGGCAAAATTTGAAAAAAAGACAGGGCCGGTAGTGTCGAAAAAGTCAAAAATGGGGATTTTCCCAAACCTTGCTAAAAGGTGCCAGGGGGCGGACTGAGTCAGAAAGGAGCAAAATCAAGCACAGTTGGGGCGTTTTGGGAAAATTGTGAAGGATTTTCCAACGTGGGCAAAAATTGAAAAAAACGACAGGGCCGGTAGTGTCGAAAAAGTCAAAAATGGGGATTTTCCCAAACCTTGCTAAAAGGGGCTAGGGGGGCGGACTGAGTCAGAAAGGAGCAAAATCAAGCACAGTTGGGGCGTTTTGGGAAAATTGTAAAGGATTTTCCAAACCGGGCAAAATTTGAAAAAAAGACAGGGCCGGTAGTGTCGAAAAAGTCAAAAATGGGGATTTTCACAAAATTTGCTTAAAGAGGCCAAAGGGGGGGGCTGAGTGAAAAACGAGCAAAATCAAGCACAGTTGGGGCGTTTTGTGAAAATTGTGAAGGATTTTCCATAGTGGGCAAAATTTGAAAAAAAGACAGGGCCGGTAGTGTCGAAAAAGTCAAAAATGGGGATTTTCACAAACATTGCTTAAAGAGGTAAGAGGGGGGGGCTGAGTGAAAAAGGAGCAAAATCAAGCACAGTTGGGGCGTTTTGTGAAAATTGTGAAGGATTTTCCAAACCGGGCAAAATTTGAAAAAAAAAAGACAGGGCCGGTAGTGTCGAAAAAGTCAAAAATGGGGATTTTCCCAAAACTTGCTAAAAGGGGCCAAGGGGGCGGACTGAGTCAGAAAGGAGCAAAATCAAGCACAGTTGGGGCGTTTTGGGAAAATTGTGAAGGATTTTCCAACGTGGGCAAAAATTGAAAAAAACGACAGGGCCGGTAGTGTCGAAAAAGTCAAAAATGGGGATTTTCCCAAACCTTGCTAAAAGGGGCCAGGGGGGCGGACTGAGTCAGAAAGGAGCAAAATCAAGCACAGTTGGGGCGTTTTGGGAAAATTGTGAAGGATTTTCCAAACCGGGCAAAATTTGAAAAAAACGACAGTGCCGGTAGTGTCGAAAAAGTCAAAAATGGGGATTTTCCCAAACTTTGCTTAAAGAGGCCAGAGGGGGGGGCTGGGTGAAAAAGGAGCAAAATCAAGCACAGTTGGGGCGTTTTGTGAAAATTGTGAAGGATTTTCCAAAGTGGGCAAAAATTGAAAAAAACGACAGGGCCGGTAGTGTCGAAAAAGTCAAAAATGGGGATTTTCACAAACCTTGCTAAAAGGTGCCAGGGGGTGGACTGAGTCAGAAAGTTGCAAAATCAAGCACAGTTGGGGCGTTTTGAGAAAATTGTGAAGGATTTTCCAAAGTGGGCAAAATTTGAAAAAAACGACAGGTCCGGTAGTGTCGAAAAAGTCAAAAATTGGGATTTTCCCAAATTTTTGCTAAAAGGGGCCAGGGGGCGGGCTGATTGAAAAACGAGCAAAATCAAGCACAGTTGGGGCGTTTTGTGAAAATTGTGAAGGATTTTCCAAACCGGGCAAAATTTGAAAAAAAGACAGGGCCGGTAGTGTCGAAAAAGTCAAAAATGGGGATTTTCCCAAACCTTGCTAAAAGGTGCCAGGGGGTTGACTGAGTCAGAAAGGAGCAAAATCAAGCACAGTTGGGGCGTTTTGAGAAAATTGTGAAGGATTTTCCAAAGTGGGCAAAATTTGAAAAAAACGACAGGTCCGGTAGTGTCGAAAAAGTCAAAAATTGGGATTTTCCCAAATTTTTGCTAAAAGGGGCCAGGGGGCGGGCTGATTGAAAAACGAGCAAAATCAAGCACAGTTGGGGCGTTTTGTGAAAATTGTGAAGGATTTTCCAAACCGGGCAAAATTTGAAAAAAAGACAGGGCCGGTAGTGTCGAAAAAGTCAAAAATGGGGATTTTCCCAAACCTTGCTAAAAGGTGCCAGGGGGTTGACTGAGTCAGAAAGGAGCAAAATCAAGCACAGTTGGGGCGTTTTGAGAAAATTGTGAAGGATTTTCCAAAGTGGGCAAAATTTGAAAAAAACGACAGGTCCGGTAGTGTCGAAAAAGTCAAAAATTGGGATTTTCCCAAATTTTTGCTAAAAGGGGCCAGGGGGCGGGCTGATTGAAACACGAGCAAAATCAAGCACAGTTGGGGCGTTTTGTGAAAATTGTGAAGGATTTTCCAAACCGGGCAAAATTTGAAAAAAAGACAGGGCCGGTAGTGTCGAAAAAGTCAAAAATGGGGATTTTCCCAAACCTTGCTAAAAGGTGCCAGGGGGCGGACTGAGTCAGAAAGGAGCAAAATCAAGCACAGTTGGGGCGTTTTGAGAAAATTGTGAAGGATTTTCCAAACCGGGCATAAATTGAAAAAAAAGACAGGGCCGGTAGTGTCGAAAAAGTCAAAAATGGGGATTTTCCCAAACCTTGCTAAAAGGGGCCAGGGGGGCGGACTGAGTCAGAAATGAGCAAAATCAAGCACAGTTGGGGCGTTTTGAGAAAATTGTGAAGGATTATCCAAACCGGGCAAAATTTGAAAAAAACGACAGGTCCGGTAGTGTCGAAAAAGTCAAAAATGGGGATTTTCCCAAACCTTGCTAAAAGGGGCCAGGGGTGCGGACTGAGTCAGAAAGGAGCAAAATCAAGCACAGTTGGGGCGTTTTGGGAAAATTGTGAAGGATTTTCCAAACCGGGCATAAATTGAAAAAAAAGACAGGGCCGGTAGTGTCGAAAAAGTCAAAAATGGGGATTTTCCCAAACCTTGCTAAAAGGGGCCAGGGGGGCGGACTGAGTCAGAAATGAGCAAAATCAAGCACAGTTGGGGCGTTTTTTTTGAAAATTGTGAAGGATTTTCCAAACCGGGCAAAATTTGAAAAAAAAGACAGGGCCGGTAGTGTCGAAAAAGTCAAAAATGGGGATTTTCCCAAACCTTGCTAAAAGGTGCCAGGGGGCGGACTGAGTCAGAAAGGAGCAAAATCAAGCACAGTTGGGGCGTTGTGTAAAAATTATGAAGGATTTTCCAAACCGGGCAAAATTTGAAAAAAAAGACAGGGCCGGTAGTGTCGAAAAAGTCAAAAATGGGGATTTTCACAAAATTTGCTTAAAGAGGCCAGAGGGGGGGGCTGAGTGAAAAACGAGCAAAATCAAGCACAGTTGGGGCGTTTTGTGAAAATTGTGAAGGATTTTCCATAGTGGGCAAAAATTGAAAAAAACGACAGGGCCGGTAGTGTCGAAAAAGTCAAAAATGGGGATTTTCCCAAACCTTGCTAAAAGGGGCCAGGGGGACGGACTGAGTCAGAAATGAGCAAAATCAAGCACAGTTGGGGCGTTTTGAGAATATTGTGAAGGATTTTCCAAAGTGGGCAAAATTTGAAAAAAACGACAGGTCCGGTAGTGTCGAAAAAGTCAAAAATTGGGATTTTCCCAAATTTTTGCTAAAAGGGGCCAGGGGGCGGGCTGATTGAAAAACGAGCAAAATCAAGCACAGTTGGGGCGTTTTGTGAAAATTGTGAAGGATTTTCCAAACCGGGCAAAATTTGAAAAAAAGACAGGGCCGGTAGTGTCGAAAAAGTCAAAAATGGGGATTTTCCCAAACCTTGCTAAAAGGTGCAAGGGGGCGGACTGAGTCAGAAAGGAGCAAAATCAAGCACAGTTGGGGCGTTTTGGGAAAATTGTGAAGGATTTTCCAACGTGGGCAAAAATTGAAAAAAACGACAGGGCCGGTAGTGTCGAAAAAGTCAAAAATGGGGATTTTCCCAAACCTTGCTAAAAGGGGCTAGGGGGGCGGACTGAGTCAGAAAGGAGCAAAATCAAGCACAGTTGGGGCGTTTTGGGAAAATTGTAAAGGATTTTCCAAACCGGGCAAAATTTGAAAAAAAGACAGGGCCGGTAGTGTCGAAAAAGTCAAAAATGGGGATTTTCACAAAATTTGCTTAAAGAGGCCAAAGGGGGGGGCTGAGTGAAAAACGAGCAAAATCAAGCACAGTTGGGGCGTTTTGTGAAAATTGTGAAGGATTTTCCATAGTGGGCAAAATTTGAAAAAAAGACAGGGCCGGTAGTGTCGAAAAAGTCAAAAATGGGGATTTTCACAAACATTGCTTAAAGAGGTCAGAGGGGGGGGCTGAGTGAAAAAGGAGCAAAATCAAGCACAGTTGGGGCGTTTTGTGAAAATTGTGAAGGATTTTCCAAACCGGGCAAAATTTGAAAAAAAAAAGACAGGGCCGGTAGTGTCGAAAAAGTCAAAAATGGGGATTTTCCCAAAACTTGCTAAAAGGGGCCAAGGGGGCGGACTGAGTCAGAAAGGAGCAAAATCAAGCACAGTTGGGGCGTTTTGGGAAAATTGTGAAGGATTTTCCAACGTGGGCAAAAATTGAAAAAAACGACAGGGCCGGTAGTGTCGAAAAAGTCAAAAATGGGGATTTTCCCAAACCTTGCTAAAAGGGGCCAGGGGGGCGGACTGAGTCAGAAAGGAGCAAAATCAAGCACAGTTGGGGCGTTTTGGGAAAATTGTGAAGGATTTTCCAAACCGGGCAAAATTTGAAGAAAACGACAGTGCCGGTAGTGTCGAAAAAGTCAAAAATGGGGATTTTCCCAAACTTTGCTTAAAGAGGCCAGAGGGGGGGGCTGGGTGAAAAAGGAGCAAAATCAAGCACAGTTGGGGCGTTTTGTGAAAATTGTGAAGGATTTTCCAAAGTGGGCAAAAATTGAAAAAAACGACAGGGCCGGTAGTGTCGAAAAAGTCAAAAATGGGGATTTTCACAAACCTTGCTAAAAGGTGCCAGGGGGTGGACTGAGTCAGAAAGTTGCAAAATCAAGCACAGTTGGGGCGTTTTGAGAAAATTGTGAAGGATTTTCCAAAGTGGGCAAAATTTGAAAAAAACGACAGGTCCGGTAGTGTCGAAAAAGTCAAAAATTGGGATTTTCCCAAATTTTTGCTAAAAGGGGCCAGGGGGCGGGCTGATTGAAAAACGAGCAAAATCAAGCACAGTTGGGGCGTTTTGTGAAAATTGTGAAGGATTTTCCAAACCGGGCAAAATTTGAAAAAAAGACAGGGCCGGTAGTGTCGAAAAAGTCAAAAATGGGGATTTTCCCAAACCTTGCTAAAAGGTGCCAGGGGGTTGACTGAGTCAGAAAGGAGCAAAATCAAGCACAGTTGGGGCGTTTTGAGAAAATTGTGAAGGATTTTCCAAAGTGGGCAAAATTTGAAAAAAACGACAGGTCCGGTAGTGTCGAAAAAGTCAAAAATTGGGATTTTCCCAAATTTTTGCTAAAAGGGGCCAGGGGGCGGGCTGATTGAAACACGAGCAAAATCAAGCACAGTTGGGGCGTTTTGTGAAAATTGTGAAGGATTTTCCAAACCGGGCAAAATTTGAAAAAAAGACAGGGCCGGTAGTGTCGAAAAAGTCAAAAATGGGGATTTTCCCAAACCTTGCTAAAAGGTGCCAGGGGGCGGACTGAGTCAGAAAGGAGCAAAATCAAGCACAGTTGGGGCGTTTTGAGAAAATTGTGAAGGATTTTCCAAACCGGGCATAAATTGAAAAAAAAGACAGGGCCGGGTAGTGTCGAAAAAGTCAAAAATGGGGATTTTCCCAAACCTTGCTAAAAGGGGCCAGGGGGGCGGACTGAGTCAGAAATGAGCAAAATCAAGCACAGTTGGGGCGTTTTGAGAAAATTGTGAAGGATTATCCAAACCGGGCAAAATTTGAAAAAAACGACAGGTCCGGTAGTGTCGAAAAAGTCAAAAATGGGGATTTTCCCAAACCTTGCTAAAAGGGGCCAGGGGTGCGGACTGAGTCAGAAAGGAGCAAAATCAAGCACAGTTGGGGCGTTTTGGGAAAATTGTGAAGGATTTTCCAAACCGGGCATAAATTGAAAAAAAAGACAGGGCCGGTAGTGTCGAAAAAGTCAAAAATGGGGATTTTCCCAAACCTTGCTAAAAGGGGCCAGGGGGGCGGACTGAGTCAGAAATGAGCAAAATCAAGCACAGTTGGGGCGTTTTTTTTGAAAATTGTGAAGGATTTTCCAAACCGGGCAAAATTTGAAAAAAAAGACAGGGCCGGTAGTGTCGAAAAAGTCAAAAATGGGGATTTTCCCAAACCTTGCTAAAAGGTGCCAGGGGGCGGACTGAGTCAGAAAGGAGCAAAATCAAGCACAGTTGGGGCGTTGTGTGAAAATTATGAAGGATTTTCCAAACCGGGCAAAATTTGAAAAAAAAGACAGGGCCGGTAGTGTCGAAAAAGTCAAAAATGGGGATTTTCACAAAATTTGCTTAAAGAGGCCAGAGGGGGGGGCTGAGTGAAAAACGAGCAAAATCAAGCACAGTTGGGGCGTTTTGTGAAAATTGTGAAGGATTTTCCATAGTGGGCAAAAATTGAAAAAAACGACAGGGCCGGTAGTGTCGAAAAAGTCAAAAATGGGGATTTTCCCAAACCTTGCTAAAAGGGGCCAGGGGGGCGGACTGAGTCAGAAATGAGCAAAATCAAGCACAGTTGGGGCGTTTTGAGAAAATTGTGAAGGATTATCCAAAGTGGGCAAAATTTGAAAAAAACGACAGGTCCGGTAGTGTCGAAAAAGACAAAAATTGGGATTTTCCCAAATTTTTGCTAAAAGGGGCCAGGGGGCGGGCTGATTGAAAAACGAGCAAAATCAAGCACAGTTGGGGCGTTTTGTGAAAATTGTGAAGGATTTTCCAAACCGGGCAAAATTTGAAAAAAAGACAGGGCCGGTAGTGTCGAAAAAGTCAAAAATGGGGATTTTCCCAAACCTTGCTAAAAGGTGCAAGGGGGCGGACTGAGTCAGAAAGGAGCAAAATCAAGCACAGTTGGGGCGTTTTGGGAAAATTGTGAAGGATTTTCCAACGTGGGCAAAAATTGAAAAAAACGACAGGGCCGGTAGTGTCGAAAAAGTCAAAAATGGGGATTTTCCCAAATCCTTGCTAAAAGGGGCCAGGGGGGCGGGCTGAGTGAGAAAGGAGCAAACTCAAGCACAGTTGGGGCGTTGTGTGAAAATTGTGAAGGATTTTCCAAACCGGGCATAAATTGAAAAGAAAGACAGGGCCGGTAGTGTCGAAAAAGTCAAAAATGGGGATTTTCACAAAATTTGCTTAAAGAGGCCAGAGGGGGGGGCTGAGTGAAAAACGAGCAAAATCAAGCACAGTTGGGGCGTTTTGTGAAAATTGTGAAGGATTTTCCAAAGTGGGCAAAAATTGAAAAAAACGACAGGGCCGGTAGTGTCGAAAAAGTCAAAAATGGGGATTTTCACAAACCTTGCTAAAAGGTGCCAGGGGGTGGACTGAGTCAGAAAGTTGCAAAATCAAGCACAGTTGGGGCGTTTTGAGAAAATTGTGAAGGATTTTCCAAAGTGGGCAAAATTTGAAAAAAACGACAGGTCCGGTAGTGTCGAAAAAGTCAAAAATTGGGATTTTCCCAAATTTTTGCTAAAAGGGGCCAGGGGGCGGGCTGAGTCAGAAAGGAGCAAAATCAAGCACAGTTGGGGCGTTTTGTGAAAATTGTGAAGGATTTTCCAAACCGGGCAAAATTTGAAAAAAAGACAGGGCCGGTAGTGTCGAAAAAGTCAAAAATGGGGATTTTCCCAAACCTTGCTAAAAGGTGCAAGGGGGCGGACTGAGTCAGAAAGGAGCAAAATCAAGCACAGTTGGGGCGTTTTGTGAAAATTGTGAAGGATTTTCCATAGTGGGCAAAAATTGAAAAAAACGACAGGGCCGGTAGTGTCGAAAAAGTCAAAAATGGGGATTTTCCCAAACCTTGCTAAAAGGGGCCAGGGGGGCGGACTGAGTCAGAAATGAGCAAAATCAAGCACAGTTGGGGCGTTTTGAGAAAATTGTGAAGGATTATCCAAAGTGGGCAAAATTTGAAAAAAACGACAGGTCCGGTAGTGTCGAAAAAGACAAAAATTGGGATTTTCCCAAATTTTTGCTAAAAGGGGCCAGGGGGCGGGCTGATTGAAAAACGAGCAAAATCAAGCACAGTTGGGGCGTTTTGTGAAAATTGTGAAGGATTTTCCAAACCGGGCAAAATTTGAAAAAAAGACAGGGCCGGTAGTGTCGAAAAAGTCAAAAATGGGGATTTTCCCAAACCTTGCTAAAAGGTGCAAGGGGGCGGACTGAGTCAGAAAGGAGCAAAATCAAGCACAGTTGGGGCGTTTTGGGAAAATTGTGAAGGATTTTCCAACGTGGGCAAAAATTGAAAAAAACGACAGGGCCGGTAGTGTCGAAAAAGTCAAAAATGGGGATTTTCCCAAATCCTTGCTAAAAGGGGCCAGGGGGGCGGGCTGAGTGAGAAAGGAGCAAACTCAAGCACAGTTGGGGCGTTGTGTGAAAATTGTGAAGGATTTTCCAAACCGGGCATAAATTGAAAAGAAAGACAGGGCCGGTAGTGTCGAAAAAGTCAAAAATGGGGATTTTCACAAAATTTGCTTAAAGAGGCCAGAGGGGGGGGCTGAGTGAAAAACGAGCAAAATCAAGCACAGTTGGGGCGTTTTGTGAAAATTGTGAAGGATTTTCCAAAGTGGGCAAAAATTGAAAAAAACGACAGGGCCGGTAGTGTCGAAAAAGTCAAAAATGGGGATTTTCACAAACCTTGCTAAAAGGTGCCAGGGGGTGGACTGAGTCAGAAAGTTGCAAAATCAAGCACAGTTGGGGCGTTTTGAGAAAATTGTGAAGGATTTTCCAAAGTGGGCAAAATTTGAAAAAAACGACAGGTCCGGTAGTGTCGAAAAAGTCAAAAATTGGGATTTTCCCAAATTTTTGCTAAAAGGGGCCAGGGGGCGGGCTGAGTCAGAAAGGAGCAAAATCAAGCACAGTTGGGGCGTTTTGTGAAAATTGTGAAGGATTTTCCAAACCGGGCAAAATTTGAAAAAAAGACAGGGCCGGTAGTGTCGAAAAAGTCAAAAATGGGGATTTTCCCAAACCTTGCTAAAAGGTGCAAGGGGGCGGACTGAGTCAGAAAGGAGCAAAATCAAGCACAGTTGGGGCGTTTTGGGAAAATTGTGAAGGATTTTCCAACGTGGGCAAAATTTGAAAAAAACGACAGGGCCGGTAGTGTCGAAAAAGTCAAAAATGGGGATTTTCCCAAACCTTGCTAAAAGGGGCCAGGGGGGCGGACTGAGTCAGAAAGGAGCAAAATCAAGCACAGTTGGGGCGTTTTGGGAAAATTGTGAAGGATTTTCCAAACGTGGGCAAAATTTGAAAAAAACGACAGTGCCGGTAGTGTCGAAAAAGTCAAAAATGGGGATTTTCCCAAACTTTGCTTAAAGAGGCCAGAGGGGGGGGCTGGGTGAAAAAGGAGCAAAATCAAGCACAGTTGGGGCGTTTTGTGAAAATTGTGAAGGATTTTCCAAAGTGGGCAAAAATTTAAAAAAACGACAGGGCCGGTAGTGTCGAAAAAGTCAAAAATGGGGATTTTCACAAACCTTGCTAAAAGGTGCCAGGGGGTGGACTGAGTCAGAAAGTTGCAAAATCAAGCACAGTTGGGGCGTTTTGAGAAAATTGTGAAGGATTTTCCAAAGTGGGCAAAATTTGAAAAAAACGACAGGTCCGGTAGTGTCGAAAAAGTCAAAAATTGGGATTTTCCCAAATTTTTGCTAAAAGGGGCCAGGGGGCGGGCTGATTGAAAAACGAGCAAAATCAAGCACAGTTGGGGCGTTTTGTGAAAATTGTGAAGGATTTTCCAAACCGGGCAAAATTTGAAAAAAAGACAGGGCCGGTAGTGTCGAAAAAGTCAAAAATGGGGATTTTCCCAAACCTTGCTAAAAGGTGCCAGGGGGCGGACTGAGTCAGAAAGGAGCAAAATCAAGCACAGTTGGGGCGTTTTGGGAAAATTGTGAAGGATTTTCCAACGTGGGCAAAAATTGAAAAAAACGACAGGGCCGGTAGTGTCGAAAAAGTCAAAAATGGGGATTTTCCAAAACCTTGCTAAAAGGGGCCTGGGGGGCGGACTAAGTAAGAAAGGAGCAAAATCAAGCACAGTTGGGGCGTTTTGTGAAAATTGTGAAGGATTTTCCAAAGTGGGCAAAAATTGAAAAAAACGACAGGGCCGGTAGTGTCGAAAAAGTCAAAAATGGGGATTTTCCCAAACCTTGCTAAAAGGGGCCAGGGGGGCGGACTGAGTCAGAAAGGAGCAAAATCAAGCACAGTTGGGGCGTTTTGGGAAAATTGTGAAGGATTTTCCAAACCGGGCAAAATTTGAAAAAAAACGACAGTGCCGGTAGTGTCGAAAAAGTCAAAAATGGGGATTTTCCCAAACTTTGCTTAAAGAGGCCAGAGGGGGGGGGGCTGGGTGAAAAAGGAGCAAAATCAAGCACAGTTGGGGCGTTTTGTGAAAATTGTGAAGGATTTTCCAAAGTGGGCAAAAATTGAAAAAAACGACAGGGCCGGTAGTGTCGAAAAAGTCAAAAATGGGGATTTTCACAAACCTTGCTAAAAGGTGCCAGGGGGTGGACTGAGTCAGAAAGTTGCAAAATCAAGCACAGTTGGGGCGTTTTGAGAAAATTGTGAAGGATTTTCCAAAGTGGGCAAAATTTGAAAAAAACGACAGGTCCGGTAGTGTCGAAAAAGTCAAAAATTGGGATTTTCCCAAATCTTTGCTAAAAGGGGCCAGGGGGCGGGCTGATTGAAAAACGAGCAAAATCAAGCACAGTTGGGGCGTTTTGTGAAAATTGTGAAGGATTTTCCAAACCGGGCAAAATTTGAAAAAAAGACAGGGCCGGTAGTGTCGAAAAAGTCAAAAATGGGGATTTTCACAAAACTTGCTAAAAGGTGCAAGGGGGCGGACTGAGTCAGAAAGGAGCAAAATCAAGCACAGTTGGGGCGTTTTGGGAAAATTGTGAAGGATTTTCCAACGTGGGCAAAAATTGAAAAAAACGACAGGGCCGGTAGTGTCGAAAAAGTCAAAAATGGGGATTTTCCCAAACCTTGCTAAAAGGGGCCAGGGGGGCGGACTGAGTCAGAAAGGAGCAAAATCAAGCACAGTTGGGGCGTTTTGGGAAAATTGTGAAGGATTTTCCAAACCGGGCAAAATTTGAAAAAAACGACAGTGCCGGTAGTGTCGAAAAAGTCAAAAATGGGGATTTTCCCAAACTTTGCTTAAAGAGGCCAGAGGGGGGGGCTGGGTGAAAAAGGAGCAAAATCAAGCACAGTTGGGGCGTTTTGTGAAAATTGTGAAGGATTTTCCAAAGTGGGCAAAAATTGAAAAAAACGACAGGGCCGGTAGTGTCGAAAAAGTCAAAAATGGGGATTTTCACAAACCTTGCTAAAAGGTGCCAGGGGGTGGACTGAGTCAGAAAGTTGCAAAATCAAGCACAGTTGGGGCGTTTTGAGAAAATTGTGAAGGATTTTCCAAAGTGGGCAAAATTTGAAAAAAACGACAGGTCCGGTAGTGTCGAAAAAGTCAAAAATTGGGATTTTCCCAAATTTTTGCTAAAAGGGGCCAGGGGGCAGGCTGATTGAAAAACGAGCAAAATCAAGCACAGTTGGGGCGTTTTGTGAAAATTGTGAAGGATTTTCCAAACCGGGCAAAATTTGAAAAAAAGACAGGGCCGGTAGTGTCGAAAAAGTCAAAAATGGGGATTTTCCCAAACCTTGCTAAAAGGTGCAAGGGGGCGGACTGAGTCAGAAAGGAGCAAAATCAAGCACAGTTGGGGCGTTTTGGGAAAATTGTGAAGGATTTTCCAACGTGGGCAAAAATTGAAAAAAACGACAGGGCCGGTAGTGTCGAAAAAGTCAAAAATGCGGATTTTCCCAAACCTTGCTAAAAGGGGCCAGGGGGGCGGACTGAGTCAGAAGTGAGCAAAATCAAGCACAGTTGGGGCGTTTTGAGAAAATTGTGAAGGATTTTCCAAAGTGGGCAAAATTTGAAAAAAACGACAGGTCCGGTAGTGTCGAAAAAGTAAAAAATGGGGATTTTCCCAAATTTTTGCTAAAAGGGGCCAGGGGGCGGGCTGATTGAAAAACGAGCAAAATCAAGCACAGTTGGGGCGTTTTGTGAAAATTGTGAAGGATTTTCCAAACCGGGCAAAACTTGAAAAAAAGACAGGGCCGGTAGTGTCGAAAAAGTCAAAAATGGGGATTTTCCCAAACCTTGCTAAAAGGTGCCAGGGGGCGGACTGAGTCAGAAAGGAGCAAAATCAAGCACAGTTGGGGCGTTTTGGGAAAATTGTGAAGGATTTTCCAACGTGGGCAAAAATTGAAAAAAACGACAGGGCCGGTAGTGTCGAAAAAGTCAAAAATGCAGATTTTCCCAAACCTTGCTAAAAGGGGCCTGGGGGGCGGACTAAGTAAGAAAGGAGCAAAATCAAGCACAGTTGGGGCGTTGTGTGAAAATTGTGAAGGATTTTCCAAAGTGGGCAAAAATTGAAAAAAACGACAGGGCCGGTAGTGTCGAAAAAGTCAAAAATGGGGATTTTCCCAAACCTTGCTAAAAGGGGCCAGGGGTGCGGACTGAGTCAGAAAGGAGCAAAATCAAGCACAGTTGGGGCGTTTTGGGAAAATTGTGAAGGATTTTCCAAACCGGGTATAAATTGAAAAAAAAGACAGGGCCGGTAGTGTCGAAAAAGTCAAAAATTGGGATTTTCCCAAATTTTTGCTAAAAGGGGCCAGGGGGCGGGCTGATTGATAAACGAGCAAAATCAAGCACAGTTGGGGCGTTTTGTGAAAATTGTGAAGGATTTTCCAAACCGGGCAAAATTTGAAAAAAACGACAGGTCCGGTAGTGTCGAAAAAGTCAAAAATACGGATTTTCCCAAACCTTGCTAAAAGGGACCAGGGGGGCGGACTGAGTCAGAAATGAGCTAAATCAAGCACAGTTGGGGCGTTTTGAGAAAATTGTGAAGGATTTTCCAAAGTGGGCAAAATTTGAAAAAAACGACAGATCCGGTAGTGTCGAAAAAGGTAAAAAATTGGGATTTTCCCAAATTTTTGCTAAAAGGGGCCAGGGGGCGGGCTGATTGAAAAACGAGCAAAATCAAGCACAGTTGGGGCGTTTTGTGAAAATTGTGAAGGATTTTCCAAAGTGGGCAAAAATTGAAAAAAACGACAGGGCCGGTAGTGTCGAAAAAGTCAAAAATGGGGATTTTCACAAACCTTGCTAAAAGGTGCCAGGGGGTGGACTGAGTCAGAAAGTTGCAAAATCAAGCACAGTTGGGGCGTTTTGAGAAAATTGTGAAGGATTTTCCAAAGTGGGCAAAATTTGAAAAAAACGACAGGTCCGGTAGTGTCGAAAAAGTCAAAAATTGGGATTTTCCCAAATTTTTGCTAAAAGGGGCCAGGGGGCGGGCTGATTGAAAAACGAGCAAAATCAAGCACAGTTGGGGCGTTTTGTGAAAATTGT
The DNA here is from genome assembly GCF_963691925.1 of Scomber scombrus. Lineage (NCBI taxonomy): Eukaryota > Metazoa > Chordata > Actinopteri > Scombriformes > Scombridae > Scomber > Scomber scombrus. The sequence goes on from NC_084978.1 coordinate 32,918,931, forward strand.
GAAGGATTTTCCAAACCGGGCAAAATTTGAAAAAAAGACAGGGCCGGTAGTGTCGAAAAAGTCAAAAATGGGGATTTTCCCAAACCTTGCTAAAAGGTGCAAGGGGGCGGACTGAGTCAGAAAGGAGCAAAATCAAGCACAGTTGGGGCGTTTTGGGAAAATTGTGAAGGATTTTCCAACGTGGGCAAAAATTGAAAAAAACGACAGGACCGGTAGTGTCGAAAAAGTCAAAAATGCGGATTTTCCCAAACCTTGCTAAAAGGGGCCAGGGGGGCGGACTGAGTCAGAAATGAGCAAAATCAAGCACAGTTGGGGCGTTTTGAGAAAATTGTGAAGGATTTTCCAAAGTGGGCAAAATTTGAAAAAAACGACAGGTCCGGTAGTGTCGAAAAAGTCAAAAATGGGGATTTTCCCAAATTTTTGCTAAAAGGGGCCAGGGGGCGGGCTGATTGAAAAACGAGCAAAATCAAGCACAGTTGGGGCGTTTTGTGAAAATTGTGAAGGATTTTCCAAACCGGGCAAAATTTGAAAAAAAGACAGGGCCGGTAGTGTCGAAAAAGTCAAAAATGGGGATTTTCCCAAACCTTGCTAAAAGGTGCCAGGGGGCGGACTGAGTCAGAAAGGAACAAAATCAAGCACAGTTGGGGCGTTTTGGGAAAATTGTGAAGGATTTTCCAACGTGGGCAAAAATTGAAAAAAACGACAGGTCCGGTAGTGTCGAAAAAGTCAAAAATACGGATTTTCCCAAACCTTGCTAAAAGGGACCAGGGGGGCGGACTGAGTCAGAAATGAGCTAAATCAAGCACAGTTGGGGCGTTTTGAGAAAATTGTGAAGGATTTTCCAAAGTGGGCAAAATTTGAAAAAAACGACAGATCCGGTAGTGTCGAAAAAGGTAAAAAATTGGGATTTTCCCAAATTTTTGCTAAAAGGGGCCAGGGGGCGGGCTGATTGAAAAACGAGCAAAATCAAGCACAGTTGGGGCGTTTTGTGAAAATTGTGAAGGATTTTCCAAAGTGGGCAAAAATTGAAAAAAACGACAGGGCCGGTAGTGTCGAAAAAGTCAAAAATGGGGATTTTCACAAACCTTGCTAAAAGGTGCCAGGGGGTGGACTGAGTCAGAAAGTTGCAAAATCAAGCACAGTTGGGGCGTTTTGAGAAAATTGTGAAGGATTTTCCAAAGTGGGCAAAATTTGAAAAAAACGACAGGTCCGGTAGTGTCGAAAAAGTCAAAAATTGGGATTTTCCCAAATTTTTGCTAAAAGGGGCCAGGGGGCGGGCTGATTGAAAAACGAGCAAAATCAAGCACAGTTGGGGCGTTTTGTGAAAATTGTGAAGGATTTTCCAAACCGGGCAAAATTTGAAAAAAAGACAGGGCCGGTAGTGTCGAAAAAGTCAAAAATGGGGATTTTCCCAAACCTTGCTAAAAGGTGCAAGGGGGCGGACTGAGTCAGAAAGGAGCAAAATCAAGCACAGTTGGGGCGTTTTGGGAAAATTGTGAAGGATTTTCCAACGTGGGCAAAAATTGAAAAAAACGACAGGACCGGTAGTGTCGAAAAAGTCAAAAATGCGGATTTTCCCAAACCTTGCTAAAAGGGGCCAGGGGGGCGGACTGAGTCAGAAATGAGCAAAATCAAGCACAGTTGGGGCGTTTTGAGAAAATTGTGAAGGATTTTCCAAAGTGGGCAAAATTTGAAAAAAACGACAGGTCCGGTAGTGTCGAAAAAGTCAAAAATGGGGATTTTCCCAAATTTTTGCTAAAAGGGGCCAGGGGGCGGGCTGATTGAAAAACGAGCAAAATCAAGCACAGTTGGGGCGTTTTGTGAAAATTGTGAAGGATTTTCCAAACCGGGCAAAATTTGAAAAAAAGACAGGGCCGGTAGTGTCGAAAAAGTCAAAAATGGGGATTTTCCCAAACCTTGCTAAAAGGTGCCAGGGGGCGGACTGAGTCAGAAAGGAACAAAATCAAGCACAGTTGGGGCGTTTTGGGAAAATTGTGAAGGATTTTCCAACGTGGGCAAAAATTGAAAAAAACGACAGGGCCGGTAGTGTCGAAAAAGTCAAAAATGCAGATTTTCCCAAACCTTGCTAAAAGGGGCCTGGGGGGCGGACTAAGTAAGAAAGGAGCAAAATCAAGCACAGTTGGGGCGTTGTGTGAAAATTGTGAAGGATTTTCCAAAGTGGGCAAAAATTGAAAAAAACGACAGGGCCGGTAGTGTCGAAAAAGTCAAAAATGGGGATTTTCACAAACCTTGCTAAAAGGTGCCAGGGGGTGGACTGAGTCAGAAAGTTGCAAAATCAAGCACAGTTGGGGTGTTTTGAGAAAATTGTGAAGGATTTTCCAAAGTGGGCAAAATTTGAAAAAAACGACAGGTCCGGTAGTGTCGAAAAAGTCAAAAATTGGGATTTTCCCAAATTTTTGCTAAAAGGGGCCAGGGGGCGGGCTGATTGAAAAACGAGCAAAATCAAGCACAGTTGGGGCGTTTTGTGAAAATTGTGAAGGATTTTCCAAACCGGGCAAAATTTGAAAAAAAGACAGGGCCGGTAGTGTCGAAAAAGTCAAAAATGGGGATTTTCCCAAACCTTGCTAAAAGGTGCCAGGGGGCGGACTGAGTCAGAAAGGAGCAAAATCAAGCACAGTTGGGGCGTTTTGAGAAAATTGTGAAGGATTTTCCAAACCGGGCATAAATTGAAAAAAAAGACAGGGCCGGTAGTGTCGAAAAAGTCAAAAATGGGGATTTTCCCAAACCTTGCTAAAAGGGGCCAGGGGGGCGGACTGAGTCAGAAATGAGCAAAATCAAGCACAGTTGGGGCGTTTTGAGAAAATTGTGAAGGATTATCCAAACCGGGCAAAATTTGAAAAAAACGACAGGTCCGGTAGTGTCGAAAAAGTCAAAAATGGGGATTTTCCCAAACCTTGCTAAAAGGGGCCAGGGGTGCGGACTGAGTCAGAAAGGAGCAAAATCAAGCACAGTTGGGGCGTTTTGGGAAAATTGTGAAGGATTTTCCAAACCGGGCATAAATTGAAAAAAACGACAGGGCCGGTAGTGTCGAAAAAGTCAAAAATGGGGATTTTCCCAAACCTTGCTAAAAGGGGCCAGGGGGGCGGACTGAGTCAGAAGTGAGCAAAATCAAGCACAGTTGGGGCGTTTTTTTTGTAAATTGTGAAGGATTTTCAAAACCGGGCAAAATTTGAAAAAAAAGACAGGGCCGGTAGTGTCGAAAAAGTCAAAAATGGGGATTTTCCCAAACCTTGCTAAAAGGTGCCAGGGGGCGGACTGAGTCAGAAAGGAGCAAAATCAAGCACAGTTGGGGCGTTGTGTGAAAATTATGAAGGATTTTCCAAACCGGGCAAAATTTGAAAAAAAAGACAGGGCCGGTAGTGTCGAAAAAGTCAAAAATGGGGATTTTCACAAAATTTGCTTAAAGAGGCCAGAGGGGGGGGCTGAGTGAAAATGAGCAAAATCAAGCACAGTTGGGGCGTTTTGTGAAAATTGTGAAGGATTTTCCATAGTGGTCAAAAATTGAAAAAAACGACAGGGCCGGTAGTGTCGAAAAAGTCAAAAATGGGGATTTTCCCAAACCTTGCTAAAAGGGGCCAGGGGGGCGGACTGAGTCAGATATGAGCAAAATCAAGCACAGTTGGGGCGTTTTGAGAATATTGTGAAGGATTTTCCAAAGTGGGCAAAATTTGAAAAAAACGACAGGTCCGGTAGTGTCGAAAAAGTCAAAAATTGGGATTTTCCCAAATTTTTGCTAAAAGGGGCCAGGGGGCGGGCTGATTGAAAAACGAGCAAAATCAAGCACAGTTGGGGCGTTTTGTGAAAATTGTGAAGGATTTTCCAAAACGGGCAAAATTTGAAAAAAAGACAGGGCCGGTAGTGTCGAAAAAGTCAAAAATGGGGATTTTCCCAAACTTTGCTTAAAGAGGCCAGAGGGGGGGGGCTGGGTGAAAAAGGAGCAAAATCAAGCACAGTTGGGGCGTTTTGTGAAAATTGTGAAGGATTTTCCAAAGTGGGCAAAAATTGAAAAAAACGACAGGGCCGGTAGTGTCGAAAAAGTCAAAAATGGGGATTTTCACAAACCTTGCTAAAAGGTGCCAGGGGGTGGACTGAGTCAGAAAGTTGCAAAATCAAGCACAGTTGGGGCGTTTTGAGAAAATTGTGAAGGATTTTCCAAAGTGGGCAAAATTTGAAAAAAACGACAGGTCCGGTAGTGTCGAAAAAGTCAAAAATTGGGATTTTCCCAAATTTTTGCTAAAAGGGGCCAGGGGGCGGGCTGATTGAAAAACGAGCAAAATCAAGCACAGTTGGGGCGTTTTGTGAAAATTGTGAAGGATTTTCCAAACCGGGCAAAATTTGAAAAAAAGACAGGGCCGGTAGTGTCGAAAAAGTCAAAAATGGGGATTTTCCCAAACCTTGCTAAAAGGTGCAAGGGGGCGGACTGAGTCAGAAAGGAGCAAAATCAAGCACAGTTGGGGCGTTTTGGGAAAATTGTGAAGGATTTTCCAACGTGGGCAAAAATTGAAAAAAAAACGACAGGGCCGGTAGTGTCGAAAAAGTCAAAAATGGGGATTTTCCCAAACCTTGCTAAAAGGGGCCAGGGGGGCGGACTGAGTCAGAAAGGAGCAAAATCAAGCACAGTTGGGGCGTTTTGGGAAAATTGTGAAGGATTTTCCAAACCGGGCAAAATTTGAAAAAAACGACAGTGCCGGTAGTGTCGAAAAAGTCAAAAATGGGGATTTTCCCAAACTTTGCTTAAAGAGGCCAGAGGGGGGGGCTGGGTGAAAAATGAGCAAAATCAAGCACAGTTGGGGCGTTTTGTGAAAATTGTGAAGGATTTTCCAAAGTGGGCAAAAATTGAAAAAAACGACAGGGCCGGTAGTGTCGAAAAAGTCAAAAATGGGGATTTTCCCAAACCTTGCTAAAAGGTGCCAGGGGGTTGACTGAGTCAGAAAGGAGCAAAATCAAGCACAGTTGGGGCGTTTTGAGAAAATTGTGAAGGATTTTCCAAAGTGGGCAAAATTTGAAAAAAACGACAGGTCCGGTAGTGTCGAAAAAGTCAAAAATTGGGATTTTCCCAAATTTTTGCTAAAAGGGGCCAGGGGGCGGGCTGATTGAAACACGAGCAAAATCAAGCACAGTTGGGGCGTTTTGTGAAAATTGTGAAGGATTTTCCAAACCGGGCAAAATTTGAAAAAAAGACAGGGCCGGTAGTGTCGAAAAAGTCAAAAATGGGGATTTTCCCAAACCTTGCTAAAAGGTGCCAGGGGGCGGACTGAGTCAGAAAGGAGCAAAATCAAGCACAGTTGGGGCGTTTTGAGAAAATTGTGAAGGATTTTCCAAACCGGGCATAAATTGAAAAAAAAGACAGGGCCGGTAGTGTCGAAAAAGTCAAAAATGGGGATTTTCCCAAACCTTGCTAAAAGGGGCCAGGGGGGCGGACTGAGTCAGAAATGAGCAAAATCAAGCACAGTTGGGGCGTTTTGAGAAAATTGTGAAGGATTATCCAAACCGGGCAAAATTTGAAAAAAACGACAGGTCCGGTAGTGTCGAAAAAGTCAAAAATGGGGATTTTCCCAAACCTTGCTAAAAGGGGCCAGGGGTGCGGACTGAGTCAGAAAGGAGCAAAATCAAGCACAGTTGGGGCGTTTTGGGAAAATTGTGAAGGATTTTCCAAACCGGGCATAAATTGAAAAAAAAGACAGGGCCGGTAGTGTCGAAAAAGTCAAAAATGGGGATTTTCCCAAACCTTGCTAAAAGGGGCCAGGGGGGCGGACTGAGTCAGAAATGAGCAAAATCAAGCACAGTTGGGGCGTTTTTTTTGAAAATTGTGAAGGATTTTCCAAACCGGGCAAAATTTGAAAAAAAAGACAGGGCCGGTAGTGTCGAAAAAGTCAAAAATGGGGATTTTCCCAAACCTTGCTAAAAGGTGCCAGGGGGCGGACTGAGTCAGAAAGGAGCAAAATCAAGCACAGTTGGGGCGTTGTGTGAAAATTATGAAGGATTTTCCAAACCGGGCAAAATTTGAAAAAAAAGACAGGGCCGGTAGTGTCGAAAAAGTCAAAAATGGGGATTTTCACAAAATTTGCTTAAAGAGGCCAGAGGGGGGGGCTGAGTGAAAAACGAGCAAAATCAAGCACAGTTGGGGCGTTTTGTGAAAATTGTGAAGGATTTTCCATAGTGGGCAAAAATTGAAAAAAACGACAGGGCCGGTAGTGTCGAAAAAGTCAAAAATGGGGATTTTCCCAAACTTTGCTCAAAGAGGCCAGAGGGGGGGGCTGGGTGAAAAAGGAGCAAAATCAAGCACAGTTGGGGCGTTTTGTGAAAATTGTGAAGGATTTTCCAAAGTGGGCAAAAATTGAAAAAAACGACAGGGCCGGTAGTGTCGAAAAAGTCAAAAATGGGGATTTTCACAAACCTTGCTAAAAGGTGCCAGGGGGTGGACTGAGTCAGAAAGTTGCAAAATCAAGCACAGTTGGGGTGTTTTGAGAAAATTGTGAAGGATTTTCCAAAGTGGGCAAAATTTGAAAAAAACGACAGGTCCGGTAGTGTCGAAAAAGTCAAAAATTGGGATTTTCCCAAATTTTTGCTAAAAGGGGCCAGGGGGCGGGCTGATTGAAAAACGAGCAAAATCAAGCACAGTTGGGGCGTTTTGTGAAAATTGTGAAGGATTTTCCAAACCGGGCAAAATTTGAAAAAAAGACAGGGCCGGTAGTGTCGAAAAAGTCAAAAATGGGGATTTTCCCAAACCTTGCTAAAAGGTGCAAGGGGGCGGACTGAGTCAGAAAGGAGCAAAATCAAGCACAGTTGGGGCGTTTTGGGAAAATTGTGAAGGATTTTCTAACGTGGGCAAAATTTGAAAAAAACGACAGGGCCGGTAGTGTCGAAAAAGTCAAAAATGGGGATTTTCCCAAACCTTGCTAAAAGGGGCCAGGGGGGCGGACTGAGTCAGAAAGGAGCAAAATCAAGCACAGTTGGGGCGTTTTGGGAAAATTGTGAAGGATTTTCCAAAGGTGGGCAAAATTTGAAAAAAACGACAGTGCCGGTAGTGTCGAAAAAGTCAAAAATGGGGATTTTCCCAAACTTTGCTTAAAGAGGCCAGAGGGGGGGGCTGGGTGAAAAAGGAGCAAAATCAAGCACAGTTGGGGCGTTTTGTGAAAATTGTGAAGGATTTTCCAAAGTGGGCAAAAATTGAAAAAAAACGACAGGGCCGGTAGTGTCGAAAAAGTCAAAAATGGGGATTTTCACAAACCTTGCTAAAAGGTGCCAGGGGGTGGACTGAGTCAGAAAGTTGCAAAATCAAGCACAGTTGGGGCGTTTTGAGAAAATTGTGAAGGATTTTCCAAAGTGGGCAAAATTTGAAAAAAACGACAGGTCCGGTAGTGTCGAAAAAGTCAAAAATTGGGATTTTCCCAAATTTTTGCTAAAAGGGGCCAGGGGGCGGGCTGATTGAAAAACGAGCAAAATCAAGCACAGTTGGGGCGTTTTGTGAAAATTGTGAAGGATTTTCCAAAGTGGGCAAAATTTGAAAAAAAGACAGGGCCGGTAGTGTCGAAAAAGTCAAAAATGGGGATTTTCCCAAACCTTGCTAAAAGGTGCAAGGGGGCGGACTGAGTCAGAAAGGAGCAAAATCAAGCACAGTTGGGGCGTTTTGGGAAAATTGTGAAGGATTTTCCAACGTGGGCAAAAATTGAAAAAAACGACAGGGCCGGTAGTGTCGAAAAAGTCAAAAATTGGGATTTTCCCAAATTTTTGCTAAAAGGGGCCAGGGGGCGGGCTGATTGATAAACGAGCAAAATCAAGCACAGTTGGGGCGTTTTGTGAAAATTGTGAAGGATTTTCCAAACCGGGCAAAATTTGAAAAAAACGACAGGTCCGGTAGTGTCAAAAAAGTCAAAAATGGGGATTTTCCCAAACCTTGCTAAAAGGGGCCAGGGGGGCGGACTGAGTCAGAAATGAGCAAAATCAAGCACAGTTGGGGCGTTTTTTTTGAAAATTGTGAAGGATTTTCCAAACCGGGCAAAATTTGAAAAAAAAGACAGGGCCGGTAGTGTCGAAAAAGTCAAAAATGGGGATTTTCCCAAACCTTGCTAAAAGGTGCCAGGGGGCGGACTGAGTCAGAAAGGAGCAAAATCAAGCACAGTTGGGGCGTTGTGTGAAAATTATGAAGGATTTTCCAAACCGGGCAAAATTTGAAAAAAAAGACAGGGCCGGTAGTGTCGAAAAAGTCAAAAATGGGGATTTTCACAAAATTTGCTTAAAGAGGCCAGAGGGGGGGGCTGAGTGAAAAACGAGCAAAATCAAGCACAGTTGGGGCGTTTTGTGAAAATTGTGAAGGATTTTCCATAGTGGGCAAAAATTGAAAAAAACGACAGGGCCGGTAGTGTCGAAAAAGTCAAAAATGGGGATTTTCCCAAACTTTGCTCAAAGAGGCCAGAGGGGGGGGCTGGGTGAAAAAGGAGCAAAATCAAGCACAGTTGGGGCGTTTTGTGAAAATTGTGAAGGATTTTCCAAAGTGGGCAAAAATTGAAAAAAACGACAGGGCCGGTAGTGTCGAAAAAGTCAAAAATGGGGATTTTCACAAACCTTGCTAAAAGGTGCCAGGGGGTGGACTGAGTCAGAAAGTTGCAAAATCAAGCACAGTTGGGGTGTTTTGAGAAAATTGTGAAGGATTTTCCAAAGTGGGCAAAATTTGAAAAAAACGACAGGTCCGGTAGTGTCGAAAAAGTCAAAAATTGGGATTTTCCCAAATTTTTGCTAAAAGGGGCCAGGGGGCGGGCTGATTGAAAAACGAGCAAAATCAAGCACAGTTGGGGCGTTTTGTGAAAATTGTGAAGGATTTTCCAAACCGGGCAAAATTTGAAAAAAAGACAGGGCCGGTAGTGTCGAAAAAGTCAAAAATGGGGATTTTCCCAAACCTTGCTAAAAGGTGCAAGGGGGCGGACTGAGTCAGAAAGGAGCAAAATCAAGCACAGTTGGGGCGTTTTGGGAAAATTGTGAAGGATTTTCTAACGTGGGCAAAATTTGAAAAAAACGACAGGGCCGGTAGTGTCGAAAAAGTCAAAAATGGGGATTTTCCCAAACCTTGCTAAAAGGGGCCAGGGGGGCGGACTGAGTCAGAAAGGAGCAAAATCAAGCACAGTTGGGGCGTTTTGGGAAAATTGTGAAGGATTTTCCAAAGGTGGGCAAAATTTGAAAAAAACGACAGTGCCGGTAGTGTCGAAAAAGTCAAAAATGGGGATTTTCCCAAACTTTGCTTAAAGAGGCCAGAGGGGGGGGCTGGGTGAAAAAGGAGCAAAATCAAGCACAGTTGGGGCGTTTTGTGAAAATTGTGAAGGATTTTCCAAAGTGGGCAAAAATTGAAAAAAAACGACAGGGCCGGTAGTGTCGAAAAAGTCAAAAATGGGGATTTTCACAAACCTTGCTAAAAGGTGCCAGGGGGTGGACTGAGTCAGAAAGTTGCAAAATCAAGCACAGTTGGGGCGTTTTGAGAAAATTGTGAAGGATTTTCCAAAGTGGGCAAAATTTGAAAAAAACGACAGGTCCGGTAGTGTCGAAAAAGTCAAAAATTGGGATTTTCCCAAATTTTTGCTAAAAGGGGCCAGGGGGCGGGCTGATTGAAAAACGAGCAAAATCAAGCACAGTTGGGGCGTTTTGTGAAAATTGTGAAGGATTTTCCAAAGTGGGCAAAATTTGAAAAAAAGACAGGGCCGGTAGTGTCGAAAAAGTCAAAAATGGGGATTTTCCCAAACCTTGCTAAAAGGTGCAAGGGGGCGGACTGAGTCAGAAAGGAGCAAAATCAAGCACAGTTGGGGCGTTTTGGGAAAATTGTGAAGGATTTTCCAACGTGGGCAAAAATTGAAAAAAACGACAGGGCCGGTAGTGTCGAAAAAGTCAAAAATTGGGATTTTCCCAAATTTTTGCTAAAAGGGGCCAGGGGGCGGGCTGATTGATAAACGAGCAAAATCAAGCACAGTTGGGGCGTTTTGTGAAAATTGTGAAGGATTTTCCAAACCGGGCAAAATTTGAAAAAAACGACAGGTCCGGTAGTGTCAAAAAAGTCAAAAATGCGGATTTTCCCAAACCTTGCTAAAAGGGGCCAGGGGGGCGGACTGAGTCAGAAATGAGCTAAATCAAGCACAGTTGGGGCGTTTTGTGAAAATTGTGAAGGATTTTCCAAAGTGGGCAAAAATTGAAAAAAACGACAGGGCCGGTAGTGTCGAAAAAGTCAAAAATGGGGATTTTCCCAAACCTTGCTAAAAGGGGCCAGGGGGGCGGACTGAGTCAGAAAGGAGCAAAATCAAGCACAGTTGGGGCGTTTTGGGAAAATTGTGAAGGATTTTCCAAACCGGGCAAAATTTGAAAAAAAACGACAGTGCCGGTAGTGTCGAAAAAGTCAAAAATGGGGATTTTCCCAAACTTTGCTTAAAGAGGCCGGAGGGGGGGGGCTGGGTGAAAAAGGAGCAAAATCAAGCACAGTTGGGGCGTTTTGTGAAAATTGTGAAGGATTTTCCAAAGTGGGCAAAAATTGAAAAAAACGACAGGGCCGGTAGTGTCGAAAAAGTCAAAAATGGGGATTTTCACAAACCTTGCTAAAAGGTGCCAGGGGGTGGACTGAGTCAGAAAGTTGCAAAATCAAGCACAGTTGGGGCGTTTTGAGAAAATTGTGAAGGATTTTCCAAAGTGGGCAAAATTTGAAAAAAACGACAGGTCCGGTAGTGTCGAAAAAGTCAAAAATTGGGATTTTCCCAAATTTTTGCTAAAAGGGGCCAGGGGGCGGGCTGATTGAAAAACGAGCAAAATCAAGCACAGTTGGGGCGTTTTGTGAAAATTGTGAAGGATTTTCCAAACCGGGCAAAATTTGAAAAAAAGACAGGGCCGGTAGTGTCGAAAAAGTCAAAAATGGGGATTTTCCCAAACCTTGCTAAAAGGTGCAAGGGGGCGGACTGAGTCAGAAAGGAGCAAAATCAAGCACAGTTGGGGCGTTTTGGGAAAATTGTGAAGGATTTTCCAACGTGGGCAAAAATTGAAAAAAACGACAGGGCCGGTAGTGTCGAAAAAGTCAAAAATGGGGATTTTCCCAAACCTTGCTAAAAGGGGCCAGGGGGGCGGACTGAGTCAGAAAGGAGCAAAATCAAGCACAGTTGGGGCGTTTTGGGAAAATTGTGAAGGATTTTCCAAACCGGGCAAAATTTGAAAAAAACGACAGTGCCGGTAGTGTCGAAAAAGTCAAAAATGGGGATTTTCCCAAACTTTGCTTAAAGAGGCCAGAGGGGGGGGCTGGGTGAAAAAGGAGCAAAATCAAGCACAGTTGGGGCGTTTTGTGAAAATTGTGAAGGATTTTCCAAAGTGGGCAAAAATTGAAAAAAACGACAGGGCCGGTAGTGTCGAAAAAGTCAAAAATGGGGATTTTCACAAACCTTGCTAAAAGGTGCCAGGGGGTGGACTGAGTCAGAAAGTTGCAAAATCAAGCACAGTTGGGGCGTTTTGAGAAAATTGTGAAGGATTTTCCAAAGTGGGCAAAATTTGAAAAAAACGACAGGTCCGGTAGTGTCGAAAAAGTCAAAAATTGGGATTTTCCCAAATTTTTGCTAAAAGGGGCCAGGGGGCGGGCTGATTGAAAAACGAGCAAAATCAAGCACAGTTGGGGCGTTTTGTGAAAATTGTGAAGGATTTTCCAAACCGGGCAAAATTTGAAAAAAAGACAGGGCCGGTAGTGTCGAAAAAGTCAAAAATGGGGATTTTCCCAAACCTTGCTAAAAGGTGCCAGGGGGTTGACTGAGTCAGAAAGGAGCAAAATCAAGCACAGTTGGGGCGTTTTGAGAAAATTGTGAAGGATTTTCCAAAGTGGGCAAAATTTGAAAAAAAAAACAGGTCGGGTAGTGTCGAAAAAGTCAAAAATTGGGATTTTCCCAAATTTTTGCTAAAAGGGGCCAGGGGGCGGGCTGATTGAAACACGAGCAAAATCAAGCACAGTTGGGGCGTTTTGTGAAAATTGTGAAGGATTTTCCAAACCGGGCAAAATTTGAAAAAAAGACAGGGCCGGTAGTGTCGAAAAAGTCAAAAATGGGGATTTTCCCAAACCTTGCTAAAAGGTGCCAGGGGGCGGACTGAGTCAGAAAGGAGCAAAATCAAGCACAGTTGGGGCGTTTTGAGAAAATTGTGAAGGATTTTCCAAACCGGGCATAAATTGAAAAAAAAGACAGGGCCGGTAGTGTCGAAAAAGTCAAAAATGGGGATTTTCCCAAACCTTGCTAAAAGGGGCCAGGGGGGCGGACTGAGTCAGAAATGAGCAAAATCAAGCACAGTTGGGGCGTTTTGAGAAAATTGTGAAGGATTATCCAAACCGGGCAAAATTTGAAAAAAACGACAGGTCCGGTAGTGTCGAAAAAGTCAAAAATGGGGATTTTCCCAAACCTTGCTAAAAGGGGCCAGGGGTGCGGACTGAGTCAGAAAGGAGCAAAATCAAGCACAGTTGGGGCGTTTTGGGAAAATTGTGAAGGATTTTCCAAACCGGGCATAAATTGAAAAAAAAGACAGGGCCGGTAGTGTCGAAAAAGTCAAAAATGGGGATTTTCCCAAACCTTGCTAAAAGGGGCCAGGGGGGCGGACTGAGTCAGAAATGAGCAAAATCAAGCACAGTTGGGGCGTTTTTTTTGAAAATTGTGAAGGATTTTCCAAACCGGGCAAAATTTGAAAAAAAAGACAGGGCCGGTAGTGTCGAAAAAGTCAAAAATGGGGATTTTCCCAAACCTTGCTAAAAGGTGCCAGGGGGCGGACTGAGTCAGAAAGGAGCAAAATCAAGCACAGTTGGGGCGTTGTGTGAAAATTATGAAGGATTTTCCAAACCGGGCAAAATTTGAAAAAAAAGACAGGGCCGGTAGTGTCGAAAAAGTCAAAAATGGGGATTTTCACAAAATTTGCTTAAAGAGGCCAGAGGGGGGGGCTGAGTGAAAAACGAGCAAAATCAAGCACAGTTGGGGCGTTTTGTGAAAATTGTGAAGGATTTTCCATAGTGGGCAAAAATTGAAAAAAACGACAGGGCCGGTAGTGTCGAAAAAGTCAAAAATGGGGATTTTCCCAAACCTTGCTAAAAGGGGCCAGGGGGGCGGACTGAGTCAGAAATGAGCAAAATCAAGCACAGTTGGGGCGTTTTGAGAATATTGTGAAGGATTTTCCAAAGTGGGCAAAATTTGAAAAAAACGACAGGTCCGGTAGTGTCGAAAAAGTCAAAAATTGGGATTTTCCCAAATTTTTGCTAAAAGGGGCCAGGGGGCGGGCTGATTGAAAAACGAGCAAAATCAAGCACAGTTGGGGCGTTTTGTGAAAATTGTGAAGGATTTTCCAAACCGGGCAAAATTTGAAAAAAAGACAGGGCCGGTAGTGTCGAAAAAGTCAAAAATGGGGATTTTCCCAAACCTTGCTAAAAGGTGCCAGGGGGCGGACTGAGTCAGAAAGGAGCAAAATCAAGCACAGTTGGGGCGTTTTGGGAAAATTGTGAAGGATTTTCCAACGTGGGCAAAAATTGAAAAAAACGACAGGGCCGGTAGTGTCGAAAAAGTCAAAAATGGGGATTTTCCCAAACCTTGCTAAAAGGGGCCAGGGGGGCGGACTGAGTCAGAAAGGAGCAAAATCAAGCACAGTTGGGGCGTTTTGGGAAAATTGTGAAGGATTTTCCAAACCGGGCAAAATTTGAAAAAAAGACAGGGCCGGTAGTGTCGAAAAAGTCAAAAATGGGGATTTTCACAAAATTTGCTTAAAGAGGCCAAAGGGGGGGGCTGAGTGAAAAACGAGCAAAATCAAGCACAGTTGGGGCGTTTTGTGAAAATTGTGAAGGATTTTCCATAGTGGGCAAAATTTGAAAAAAAGACAGGGCCGGTAGTGTCGAAAAAGTCAAAAATGGGGATTTTCACAAACATTGCTTAAAGAGGTCAGAGGGGGGGGCTGAGTGAAAAAGGAGCAAAATCAAGCACAGTTGGGGCGTTTTGTGAAAATTGTGAAGGATTTTCCAAACCGGGCAAAATTTGAAAAAAAAAGACAGGGCCGGTAGTGTCGAAAAAGTCAAAAATGGGGATTTTCCCAAAACTTGCTAAAAGGGGCCAAGGGGGCGGACTGAGTCAGAAAGGAGCAAAATCAAGCACAGTTGGGGCGTTTTGGGAAAATTGTGAAGGATTTTCCAACGTGGGCAAAAATTGAAAAAAACGACAGGGCCGGTAGTGTCGAAAAAGTCAAAAATGGGGATTTTCCCAAACCTTGCTAAAAGGGGCCAGGGGGGCGGACTGAGTCAGAAAGGAGCAAAATCAAGCACAGTTGGGGCGTTTTGGGAAAATTGTGAAGGATTTTCCAAACCGGGCAAAAATTGAAAAAAACGACAGGGCCGGTAGTGTCGAAAAAGTCAAAAATGGGGATTTTCCCAAACCTTGCTAAAAGGTGCCAGGGGGTGGACTGAGTCAGAAAGTTGCAAAATCAAGCACAGTTGGGGCGTTTTGAGAAAATTGTGAAGGATTTTCCAAAGTGGGCAAAATTTGAAAAAAACGACAGGTCCGGTAGTGTCGAAAAAGTCAAAAATTGGGATTTTCCCAAATTTTTGCTAAAAGGGCCAGGGGGCGGGCTGATTGAAAAACGAGCAAAATCAAGCACAGTTGGGGCGTTTTGTGAAAATTGTGAAGGATTTTCCAACGTGGGCAAAAATTGAAAAAAACGACAGGGCCGGTAGTGTCGAAAAAGTCAAAAATGGGGATTTTCCCAAATTTTTGCTAAAAGGGGCCAGGGGGCGGGCTGATTGAAAAACGAGCAAAATCAAGCACAGTTGGGGCGTTTTGTGAAAATTGTGAAGGATTTTCCAAACCGGGCAAAATTTGAAAAAAAAGACAGGGCCGGTAGTGTCGAAAAAGTCAAAAATGGGGATTTTCCCAAACCTTGCTAAAAGGTGCCAGGGGGCGGACTGAGTCAGAAAGGAGCAAAATCAAGCACATTTGGGGCGTTTTGGGAAAATTGTGAAGGATTTTCCAACGTGGGCAAAAATTGAAAAAAACGACAGGGCCGGTAGTGTCGAAAAAGTCAAAAATGCAGATTTTCCCAAACCTTGCTAAAAGGGGCCTGGGGGGCGGACTAAGTAAGAAAGGAGCAAAATCAAGCACAGTTGGGGCGTTGTGTGAAAATTGTGAAGGATTTTCCAAAGTGGGCAAAAATTGAAAAAAACGACAGGGCCGGTAGTGTCGAAAAAGTCAAAAATGGGGATTTTCCCAAACCTTGCTAAAAGGGGCCAGGGGTGCGGACTGAGTCAGAAAGGAGCAAAATCAAGCACAGTTGGGGCGTTTTGGGAAAATTGTGAAGGATTTTCCAACGTGGGCAAAAATTGAAAAAAACGACAGGGCCGGTAGTGTCGAAAAAGTCAAAAATTGGGATTTTCCCAAATTTTTGCTAAAAGGGGCCAGGGGGCGGGCTGATTGATAAACGAGCAAAATCAAGCACAGTTGGGGCGTTTTGTGAAAATTGTGAAGGATTTTCCAAACCGGGCAAAATTTGAAAAAAACGACAGGTCCGGTAGTGTCGAAAAAGTCAAAAATACGGATTTTCCCAAACCTTGCTAAAAGGGGCCAGGGGGGCGGACTGAGTCAGAAATGAGCTAAATCAAGCACAGTTGGGGCGTTTTGAGAAAATTGTGAAGGATTTTCCAAAGTGGGCAAAATTTGAAAAAAACGACAGATCCGGTAGTGTCGAAAAAGTCAAAAATTGGGATTTTCCCAAATTTTTGCTAAAAGGGGCCAGGGGGCGGGCTGATTGAAAAACGAGCAAAATCAAGCACAGTTGGGGCGTTTTGTGAAAATTGTGAAGGATTTTCCAAACCGGGCAAAATTTGAAAAAAAGACAGGGCCGGTAGTGTCGAATAAGTCAAAAATGGGGATTTTCCCAAACTTTGCTTAAAGAGGCCAGAGGGGGGGGCTGGGTGAAAAAGGAGCAAAATCAAGCACAGTTGGGGCGTTTTGTGAAAATTGTGAAGGATTTTCCAAAGTGGGCAAAAATTGAAAAAAACGACAGGGCCGGTAGTGTCGAAAAAGTCAAAAATGGGGATTTTCACAAACCTTGCTAAAAGGTGCCAGGGGGTGGACTGAGTCAGAAAGTTGCAAAATCAAGCACAGTTGGGGTGTTTTGAGAAAATTGTGAAGGATTTTCCAAAGTGGGCAAAATTTGAAAAAAACGACAGGTCCGGTAGTGTCGAAAAAGTCAAAAATTGGGATTTTCCCAAATTTTTGCTAAAAGGGGCCAGGGGGCGGGCTGATTGAAAAACGAGCAAAATCAAGCACAGTTGGGGCGTTTTGTGAAAATTGTGAAGGATTTTCCAAACCGGGCAAAATTTGAAAAAAAGACAGGGCCGGTAGTGTCGAAAAAGTCAAAAATGGGGATTTTCCCAAACCTTGCTAAAAGGTGCCAGGGGGTGGACTGAGTCAGAAAGTTGCAAAATCAAGCACAGTTGGGGCGTTTTGAGAAAATTGTGAAGGATTTTCCAAAGTGGGCAAAATTAGAAAAAAACGACAGGTCCGGTAGTGTCGAAAAAGTCAAAAATTGGGATTTTCCCAAATTTTTGCTAAAAGGGGCCAGGGGGCGGGCTGATTGAAAAACGAGCAAAATCAAGCACAGTTGGGGCGTTTTGTGAAAATTGTGAAGGATTTTCCAAACCGGGCAAAATTTGAAAAAAAGACAGGGCCGGTAGTGTCGAAAAAGTCAAAAATGGGGATTTTCCCAAACCTTGCTAAAAGGTGCAAGGGGGCGGACTGAGTCAGAAAGGAGCAAAATCAAGCACAGTTGGGGCGTTTTGGGAAAATTGTGAAGGATTTTCCAACGTGGGCAAAAATTGAAAAAAACGACAGGGCCGGTAGTGTCGAAAAAGTCAAAAATGGGGATTTTCCCAAATCCTTGCTAAAAGGGGCCAGGGGGGCGGGCTGAGTGAGAAAGGAGCAAACTCAAGCACAGTTGGGGCGTTGTGTGAAAATTGTGAAGGATTTTCCAAACCGGGCATAAATTGAAAAAAAAGACAGGGCCGGTAGTGTCGAAAAAGTCAAAAATGGGGATTTTCACAAAATTTGCTTAAAGAGGCCAGAGGGGGGGGCTGAGTGAAAAACGAGCAAAATCAAGCACAGTTGGGGCGTTTTGTGAAAATTGTGAAGGATTTTCCAAAGTGGGCAAAAATTGAAAAAAACGACAGGGCCGGTAGTGTCGAAAAAGTCAAAAATGGGGATTTTCACAAACCTTGCTAAAAGGTGCCAGGGGGTGGACTGAGTCAGAAAGTTGCAAAATCAAGCACAGTTGGGGCGTTTTGAGAAAATTGTGAAGTATTTTCCAAAGTGGGCAAAATTTTGAAAAAAACGACAGGTCCGGTAGTGTCGAAAAAGTCAAAAATGGGGATTTTCCCAAATTTTTGCTAAAAGGGGCCAGGGGGCGGGCTGATTGAAAAACGAGCAAAATCAAGCACAGTTGGGGCGTTTTGTGAAAATTGTGAAGGATTTTCCAAACCGGGCAAAATTTGAAAAAAAGACAGGGCCGGTAGTGTCGAAAAAGTCAAAAATGGGGATTTTCCCAAACCTTGCTAAAAGGTGCCAGGGGGCGGACTGAGTCAGAAAGGAGCAAAATCAAGCACATTTGGGGCGTTTTGGGAAAATTGTGAAGGATTTTCCAACGTGGGCAAAAATTGAAAAAAACGACAGGGCCGGTAGTGTCGAAAAAGTCAAAAATGCAGATTTTCCCAAACCTTGCTAAAAGGGGCCAGGGGGGCGGACTAAGTAAGAAAGGAGCAAAATCAAGCACAGTTGGGGCGTTGTGTGAAAATTGTGAAGGATTTTCCAAAGTGGGCAAAAATTGAAAAAAACGACAGGGCCGGTAGTGTCGAAAAAGTCAAAAATGGGGATTTTCCCAAACCTTGCTAAAAGGGGCCAGGGGTGCGGACTGAGTCAGAAAGGAGCAAAATCAAGCACAGTTGGGGCGTTTTGGGAAAATTGTGAAGGATTTTCCAAACCGGGCATAAATTGAAAAAAAAGACAGGGCCGGTAGTGTCGAAAAAGTCAAAAATTGGGATTTTCCCAAATTTTTGCTAAAAGGGGCCAGGGGGCGGGCTGATTGATAAACGAGCAAAATCAAGCACAGTTGGGGCGTTTTGTGAAAATTGTGAAGGATTTTCCAAACCGGGCAAAATTTGAAAAAAACGACAGGTCCGGTAGTGTCGAAAAAGTCAAAAATACGGATTTTCCCAAACCTTGCTAAAAGGGGCCAGGGGGGCGGACTGAGTCAGAAATGAGGTAAATCAAGCACAGTTGGGGCGTTTTGAGAAAATTGTGAAGGATTTTCCAAAGTGGGCAAAATTTGAAAAAAACGACAGATCCGGTAGTGTCGAAAAAGTCAAAAATTGGGATTTTCCCAAATTTTTGCTAAAAGGGGCCAGGGGGCGGGCTGATTGAAAAACGAGCAAAATCAAGCACAGTTGGGGCGTTTTGTGAAAATTGTGAAGGATTTTCCAAACCGGGCAAAATTTGAAAAAAAGACAGGGCCGGTAGTGTCGAATAAGTCAAAAATGGGGATTTTCCCAAACTTTGCTTAAAGAGGCCAGAGGGGGGGGCTGGGTGAAAAAGGAGCAAAATCAAGCACAGTTGGGGCGTTTTGTGAAAATTGTGAAGGATTTTCCAAAGTGGGCAAAAATTGAAAAAAACGACAGGGCCGGTAGTGTCGAAAAAGTCAAAAATGGGGATTTTCCCAAATCCTTGCTAAAAGGGGCCAGGGGGGCGGGCTGAGTGAGAAAGGAGCAAACTCAAGCACAGTTGGGGCGTTGTGTGAAAATTGTGAAGGATTTTCCAAACCGGGCATAAATTGAAAAAAAAGACAGGGCCGGTAGTGTCGAAAAAGTCAAAAATGGGGATTTTCACAAAATTTGCTTAAAGAGGCCAGAGGGGGGGGCTGAGTGAAAAACGAGCAAAATCAAGCACAGTTGGGGCGTTTTGTGAAAATTGTGAAGGATTTTCCAAAGTGGGTAAAAATTGAAAAAAACGACAGGGCCGGTAGTGTCGAAAAAGTCAAAAATGGGGATTTTCACAAACCTTGCTAAAAGGTGCCAGGGGGTGGACTGAGTCAGAAAGTTGCAAAATCAAGCACAGTTGGGGCGTTTTGAGAAAATTGTGAAGGATTTTCCAAAGTGGGCAAAATTTGAAAAAAACGACAGGTCCGGTAGTGTCGAAAAAGTCAAAAATTGGGATTTTCCCAAATTTTTGCTAAAAGGGGCCAGGGGGCGGGCTGATTGAAAAACGAGCAAAATCAAGCACAGTTGGGGCGTTTTGTGAAAATTGTGAAGGATTTTCCAAACCGGGCAAAATTTGAAAAAAGACAGGGCCGGTAGGTGTTGAAAAAGTCAAAAATGGGGATTTTCCCAAACCTTGCTAAAAGGTGCCAGGGGTGGACTGAGTCAGAAAGTTGCAAAATCAAGCACAGTTGGGGCGTTTTGAGAAAATTGTGAAGGATTTTCCAAAGTGGGCAAAATTTGAAAAAAACGACAGGTCCCGGTAGTGTCGAAAAAGTCAAAAATTGGGATTTTCCCAAATTTTTGCTAAAAGGGGCCAGGGGGCGGGCTGATTGAAAAACGAGCAAAATCAAGCACAGTTGGGGCGTTTTGTGAAAATTGTGAAGGATTTTCCAAACCGGGCAAAATTTGAAAAAAAGACAGGGCCGGTAGTGTCGAAAAAGTCAAAAATGGGGATTTTCCCAAACCTTGCTAAAAGGTGCAAGGGGGCGGACTGAGTCAGAAAGGAGCAAAATCAAGCACAGTTGGGGCGTTTTGGGAAAATTGTGAAGGATTTTCCAACGTGGGCAAAAATTGAAAAAAACGACAGGGCCGGTAGTGTCGAAAAAGTCAAAAATGGGGATTTTCACAAAATTTGCTAAAGAGGCCAGAGGGGGGGGCTGAGTGAAAAACGAGCAAAATCAAGCACAGTTGGGGCGTTTTGTGAAAATTGTGAAGGATTTTCCAAAGTGGGCAAAAATTTAAAAAAACGACAGGGCCGGTAGTGTCGAAAAAGTCAAAAATGGGGATTTTCACAAACCTTGCTAAAAGGTGCCAGGGGGTGGACTGAGTCAGAAAGTTGCAAAATCAAGCACAGTTGGGGCGTTTTGAGAAAATTGTGAAGTATTTTCCAAAGTGGGCAAAATTTTGAAAAAAACGACAGGTCCGGTAGTGTCGAAAAAGTCAAAAATGGGGATTTTCCCAAATTTTTGCTAAAAGGGGCCAGGGGGAGGGCTGATTGAAAAACGAGCAAAATCAAGCACAGTTGGGGCGTTTTGTGAAAATTGTGAAGGATTTTCCAAACCGGGCAAAATTTGAAAAAAAGACAGGGCCGGTAGTGTCGAAAAAGTCAAAAATGGGGATTTTCCCAAACCTTGCTAAAAGGTGCCAGGGGGGCGGACTGAGTCAGAAAGGAGCAAAATCAAGCACATTTGGGGCGTTTTGGGGAAAATTGTGAAGGATTTTCCAACGTGGGCAAAAATTGAAAAAAACGACAGGGCCGGTAGTGTCGAAAAAGTCAAAAATGCAGATTTTCCCAAACCTTGCTAAAAGGGGCCTGGGGGGCGGACTAAGTAAGAAAGGAGCAAAATCAAGCACAGTTGGGGCGTTGTGTGAAAATTGTGAAGGATTTTCCAAAGTGGGCAAAAATTGAAAAAAACGACAGGGCCGGTAGTGTCGAAAAAGTCAAAAATGGGGATTTTCCCAAACCTTGCTAAAAGGGGCCAGGGGTGCGGACTGAGTCAGAAAGGAGCAAAATCAAGCACAGTTGGGGCGTTTTGGGGAAAATTGTGAAGGATTTTCCAAACCGGGCATAAATTGAAAAAAAAGACAGGGCCGGTAGTGTCGAAAAAGTCAAAAATTGGGATTTTCCCAAATTTTTGCTAAAGGGGCCAGGGGGCGGGCTGATTGAAAAACGAGCAAAATCAAGCACAGTTGGGGCGTTTTGTGAAAATTGTGAAGGATTTTCAAAACCGGGCAAAATTTGAAAAAAGACAGGGCCGGTAGTGTCGAATAAGTCAAAAATGGGGATTTTCCCAAACTTTGCTTAAAGAGGCCAGAGGGGGGGGCTGGGTGAAAAAGGAGCAAAATCAAGCACAGTTGGGGCGTTTTGTGAAAATTGTGAAGGATTTTCCAAAGTGGGCAAAAATTGAAAAAACGACAGGGCCGGTAGTGTCGAAAAAGTCAAAAATGGGGATTTTCACAAACCTTGCTAAAAGGTGCCAGGGGGTGGACTGAGTCAGAAAGTTGCAAAATCAAGCACAGTTGGGGTGTTTTGAGAAAATTGTGAAGGATTTTCCAAAGTGGGCAAAATTTGAAAAAACGACAGGTCCGGTAGTGTCGAAAAAGTCAAAAATTGGGATTTTCCCAAATTTTTGCTAAAAGGGGCCAGGGGGCGGGCTGATTGAAAAACGAGCAAAATCAAGCACAGTTGGGGCGTTTTGTGAAAATTGTGAAGGATTTTCCAAACCGGGCAAAATTTGAAAAAAAGACAGGGCCGGGTTAGTGTCGAAAAAGTCAAAAATGGGGATTTTCCCAAACCTTGCTAAAAGGTGCCAGGGGTGGACTGAGTCAGAAAGTTGCAAAATCAAGCACAGTTGGGGCGTTTTGAGAAAATTGTGAAGGATTTTCAAAGTGGGCAAAATTTGAAAAAAACGACAGGTCCGGTAGTGTCGAAAAAGTCAAAAATTGGGATTTTCCCAAATTTTTGCTAAAAGGGCCAGGGGGCGGGCTGATTGAAAAACGAGCAAAATCAAGCACAGTTGGGGCGTTTTGTGAAAATTGTGAAGGATTTTCCAAACCGGGCAAAATTTGAAAAAAAGACAGGGCCGGGTAGTGTCGAAAAAGTCAAAAATGGGGATTTTCCCAAACCTTGCTAAAAGGTGCAAGGGGGCGGACTGAGTCAGAAAGGAGCAAAATCAAGCACAGTTGGGGCGTTTTGGGAAAATTGTGAAGGATTTTCAACGTGGGCAAAAATTGAAAAAAACGACAGGCGGGTAGTGTCGAAAAAGTCAAAAATGGGGATTTTCCCAAATCCTTGCTAAAAGGGGCCAGGGGGGCGGGCTGAGTGAGAAAGGAGCAAACTCAAGCACAGTTGGGGCGTTGTGTGAAAATTGTGAAGGATTTTCCAAACCGGGCATAAATTGAAAAAAAAGACAGGGCCGGTAGTGTCGAAAAAGTCAAAAATGGGGATTTTCACAAAATTTGCTTAAAGAGGCCAGAGGGGGGGGGCTGAGTGAAAAACGAGCAAAATCAAGCACAGTTGGGGCGTTTTGTGAAAATTGTGAAGGATTTTCCAAAGTGGGCAAAAATTGAAAAAAACGACAGGGCCGGGTAGTGTCGAAAAAGTCAAAAATGGGGATTTTCACAAACCTTGCTAAAAGGTGCCAGGGGGTGGACTGAGTCAGAAAGTTGCAAAATCAAGCACAGTTGGGGCGTTTTGAGAAAATTGTGAAGGATTTTCCAAAGTGGGCAAAATTTGAAAAAAAACGACAGGTCCGGTAGTGTCGAAAAAAGTCAAAAATTGGGATTTTCCCAAATTTTTGCTAAAAGGGGCCAGGGGGCGGGCTGATTGAAAAACGAGCAAAATCAAGCACAGTTGGGGCGTTTTGTGAAAATTGTGAAGGATTTTCCAAACCGGGCAAAATTTGAAAAAAAGACAGGGCCGGGTAGTGTCGAAAAAGTCAAAAATGGGGATTTTCCCAAACCTTGCTAAAAGGTGCCAGGGGGTGGACTGAGTCAGAAAGTTGCAAAATCAAGCACAGTTGGGGCGTTTTGAGAAAATTGTGAAGGATTTTCCAAAGTGGGCAAAATTTGAAAAAAACGACAGGGTCCGGTAGTGTCGAAAAAGTCAAAAATTGGGATTTTCCCAAATTTTTGCTAAAAGGGGCCAGGGGGCGGGCTGATTGAAAAACGAGCAAAATCAAGCACAGTTGGGGCGTTTTGTGAAAATTGTGAAGGATTTTCCAAACCGGGCAAAATTTGAAAAAAAGACAGGGCCGGTAGTGTCGAAAAAGTCAAAAATGGGGATTTTCCCAAACCTTGCTAAAAGGTGCAAGGGGGCGGACTGAGTCAGAAAGGAGCAAAATCAAGCACAGTTGGGGCGTTTTGGGAAAATTGTGAAGGATTTTCCAACGTGGGCAAAAATTGAAAAAAACGACAGGGCCGGTAGTGTCGAAAAAGTCAAAAATGGGGATTTTCCCAAATCCTTGCTAAAAGGGGCCAGGGGGGCGGGCTGAGTGAGAAAGGAGCAAACTCAAGCACAGTTGGGGCGTTGTGTGAAAATTGTGAAGGATTTTCCAAACCGGGCATAAATTGAAAAAAAAGACAGGGCCGGTAGTGTCGAAAAAGTCAAAAATGGGGATTTTCACAAAATTTGCTTAAAGAGGCCAGAGGGGGGGGCTGAGTGAAAAACGAGCAAAATCAAGCACAGTTGGGGCGTTTTGTGAAAATTGTGAAGGATTTTCCAAAGTGGGCAAAAATTGAAAAAAACGACAGGGCCGGTAGTGTCGAAAAAGTCAAAAATGGAGATTTTCACAAACCTTGCTAAAAGGTGCCAGGGGGTGGACTGAGTCAGAAAGTTGCAAAATCAAGCACAGTTGGGGCGTTTTGAGAAAATTGTGAAGGATTTTCCAAAGTGGGCAAAATTTGAAAAAACGACAGGTCCGGTAGTGTCGAAAAAGTCAAAAATTGGGATTTTCCCAAATTTTTGCTAAAAGGGGCCAGGGGGCGGGCTGATTGAAAAACGAGCAAAATCAAGCACAGTTGGGGCGTTTTGTGAAAATTGTGAAGGATTTTCCAAACCGGGCAAAATTTGAAAAAAAGACAGGGCCGGTAGTGTCGAAAAAGTCAAAAATGGGGATTTTCCCAAACCTTGCTAAAAGGTGCAAGGGGGCGGACTGAGTCAGAAAGGAGCAAAATCAAGCACAGTTGGGGCGTTTTGGGAAAATTGTGAAGGATTTTCCAACGTGGGCAAAAATTGAAAAAAACGACAGGGCCGGTAGTGTCGAAAAAGTCAAAAATGGGGATTTTCCCAAATCCTTGCTAAAAGGGGCCAGGGGGGCGGGCTGAGTGAGAAAGGAGCAAACTCAAGCACAGTTGGGGCGTTGTGTGAAAATTGTGAAGGATTTTCCAAACCGGGCATAAATTGAAAAAAAAGACAGGGCCGGTAGTGTCGAAAAAGTCAAAAATGGGGATTTTCACAAAATTTGCTTAAAGAGGCCAGAGGGGGGGGCTGAGTGAAAAACGAGCAAAATCAAGCACAGTTGGGGCGTTTTGTGAAAATTGTGAAGGATTTTCCAAAGTGGGCAAAAATTGAAAAAAACGACAGGGCCGGTAGTGTCGAAAAAGTCAAAAATGGGGATTTTCACAAACCTTGCTAAAAGGTGCCAGGGGGTGGACTGAGTCAGAAAGTTGCAAAATCAAGCACAGTTGGGGCGTTTTGAGAAAATTGTGAAGGATTTTCCAAACGTGGGCAAAATTTGAAAAAAACGACAGGTCCGGTAGTGTCGAAAAAGTCAAAAATTGGGATTTTCCCAAATTTTTGCTAAAAGGGGCCAGGGGGCGGGCTGATTGAAAAACGAGCAAAATCAAGCACAGTTGGGGCGTTTTGTGAAAATTGTGAAGGATTTTCCAAACCGGGCAAAATTTGAAAAAAAGACAGGGCCGGTAGTGTCGAAAAAGTCAAAAATGGGGATTTTCCCAAACCTTGCTAAAAGGTGCCAGGGGGTGGACTGAGTCAGAAAGTTGCAAAATCAAGCACAGTTGGGGCGTTTTGAGAAAATTGTGAAGGATTTTCCAAAGTGGGCAAAATTTGAAAAAAACGACAGGTCCGGTAGTGTCGAAAAAGTCAAAAATTGGGATTTTCC
This sequence comes from Scomber scombrus, assembly GCF_963691925.1. Taxonomy (NCBI): domain Eukaryota; kingdom Metazoa; phylum Chordata; class Actinopteri; order Scombriformes; family Scombridae; genus Scomber; species Scomber scombrus. Next base: position 32,943,837 of record NC_084978.1, read on the forward strand.
CAAATTTTGTTTTTGCTAAAAGGGGCCAGGGGGCGGGCTGATTGAAAAACGAGCAAAATCAAGCACAGTTGGGGCGTTTTGTGAAAATTGTGAAGGATTTTCCAAACCGGGCAAAATTTGAAAAAAAGACAGGGCCGGTAGTGTCGAAAAAGTCAAAAATGGGGATTTTCCCAAACCTTGCTAAAAGGTGCAAGGGGGCGGACTGAGTCAGAAAGGAGCAAAATCAAGCACAGTTGGGGCGTTTTGGGAAAATTGTGAAGGATTTTCCAACGTGGGCAAAAATTGAAAAAAACGACAGGGCCGGTAGTGTCGAAAAAGTCAAAAATGGGGATTTTCACAAAATTTGCTTAAAGAGGCCAGAGGGGGGGGCTGAGTGAAAAACGAGCAAAATCAAGCACAGTTGGGGCGTTTTGTGAAAATTGTGAAGGATTTTCCAAAGTGGGCAAAAATTGAAAAAAACGACAGGGCCGGTAGTGTCGAAAAAGTCAAAAATGGGGATTTTCACAAACCTTGCTAAAAGGTGCCAGGGGGTGGACTGAGTCAGAAAGTTGCAAAATCAAGCACAGTTGGGGCGTTTTGAGAAAATTGTGAAGTATTTTCCAAAGTGGGCAAAATTTTGAAAAAAACGACAGGTCCGGTAGTGTCGAAAAAGTCAAAAATGGGGATTTTCCCAAATTTTTGCTAAAAGGGGCCAGGGGGCGGGCTGATTGAAAAACGAGCAAAATCAAGCACAGTTGGGGCGTTTTGTGAAAATTGTGAAGGATTTTCCAAACCGGGCAAAATTTGAAAAAAAGACAGGGCCGGTAGTGTCGAAAAAGTCAAAAATGGGGATTTTCCCAAACCTTGCTAAAAGGTGCCAGGGGGCGGACTGAGTCAGAAAGGAGCAAAATCAAGCACATTTGGGGCGTTTTGTGAAAATTGTGAAGGATTTTCCAAAGTGGGCAAAAATTGAAAAAAACGACAGGGCCGGTAGTGTCGAAAAAGTCAAAAATGGGGATTTTCACAAACCTTGCTAAAAGGTGCCAGGGGGTGGACTGAGTCAGAAAGTTGCAAAATCAAGCACAGTTGGGGTGTTTTGAGAAAATTGTGAAGGATTTTCCAAAGTGGGCAAAATTTGAAAAAAACGACAGGTCCGGTAGTGTCGAAAAAGTCAAAAATTGGGATTTTCCCAAATTTTTGCTAAAAGGGGCCAGGGGGCGGGCTGATTGAAAAACGAGCAAAATCAAGCACAGTTGGGGCGTTTTGTGAAAATTGTGAAGGATTTTCCAAACCGGGCAAAATTTGAAAAAAAGACAGGGCCGGTAGTGTCGAAAAAGTCAAAAATGGGGATTTTCCCAAACCTTGCTAAAAGGTGCAAGGGGGCGGACTGAGTCAGAAAGGAGCAAAATCAAGCACAGTTGGGGCGTTTTGGGAAAATTGTGAAGGATTTTCCAACGTGGGCAAAAATTGAAAAAAACGACAGGGCCGGTAGTGTCGAAAAAGTCAAAAATGGGGATTTTCCCAAATCCTTGCTAAAAGGGGCCAGGGGGGCGGGCTGAGTGAGAAAGGAGCAAACTCAAGCACAGTTGGGGCGTTGTGTGAAAATTGTGAAGGATTTTCCAAACCGGGCATAAATTGAAAAAAAAGACAGGGCCGGTAGTGTCGAAAAAGTCAAAAATGGGGATTTTCACAAAATTTGCTTAAAGAGGCCAGAGGGGGGGGCTGAGTGAAAAACGAGCAAAATCAAGCACAGTTGGGGCGTTTTGTGAAAATTGTGAAGGATTTTCCAAAGTGGGCAAAAATTGAAAAAAACGACAGGGCCGGTAGTGTCGAAAAAGTCAAAAATGGGGATTTTCACAAACCTTGCTAAAAGGTGCCAGGGGGTGGACTGAGTCAGAAAGTTGCAAAATCAAGCACAGTTGGGGCGTTTTGAGAAAATTGTGAAGGATTTTCCAAAGTGGGCAAAATTTGAAAAAAACGACAGGTCCGGTAGTGTCGAAAAAGTCAAAAATTGGGATTTTCCCAAATTTTTGCTAAAAGGGGCCAGGGGGCGGGCTGATTGAAAAACGAGCAAAATCAAGCACAGTTGGGGCGTTTTGTGAAAATTGTGAAGGATTTTCCAAACCGGGCAAAATTTGAAAAAAAGACAGGGCCGGTAGTGTCGAAAAAGTCAAAAATGGGGATTTTCCCAAACCTTGCTAAAAGGTGCCAGGGGGTGGACTGAGTCAGAAAGTTGCAAAATCAAGCACAGTTGGGGCGTTTTGAGAAAATTGTGAAGGATTTTCCAAAGTGGGCAAAATTTGAAAAAAACGACAGGTCCGGTAGTGTCGAAAAAGTCAAAAATTGGGATTTTCCCAAATTTTTGCTAAAAGGGGCCAGGGGGCGGGCTGATTGAAAAACGAGCAAAATCAAGCACAGTTGGGGCGTTTTGTGAAAATTGTGAAGGATTTTCCAAACCGGGCAAAATTTGAAAAAAAGACAGGGCCGGTAGTGTCGAAAAAGTCAAAAATGGGGATTTTCCCAAACCTTGCTAAAAGGTGCAAGGGGGCGGACTGAGTCAGAAAGGAGCAAAATCAAGCACAGTTGGGGCGTTTTGGGAAAATTGTGAAGGATTTTCCAACGTGGGCAAAAATTGAAAAAAACGACAGGGCCGGTAGTGTCGAAAAAGTCAAAAATGGGGATTTTCACAAAATTTGCTTAAAGAGGCCAGAGGGGGGGGCTGAGTGAAAAACGAGCAAAATCAAGCACAGTTGGGGCGTTTTGTGAAAATTGTGAAGGATTTTCCAAAGTGGGCAAAAATTGAAAAAAACGACAGGGCCGGTAGTGTCGAAAAAGTCAAAAATGGGGATTTTCACAAACCTTGCTAAAAGGTGCCAGGGGGTGGACTGAGTCAGAAAGTTGCAAAATCAAGCACAGTTGGGGCGTTTTGAGAAAATTGTGAAGTATTTTCCAAAGTGGGCAAAATTTTGAAAAAAACGACAGGTCCGGTAGTGTCGAAAAAGTCAAAAATTGGGATTTTCCCAAATTTTTGCTAAAAGGGGCCAGGGGGAGGGCTGATTGAAAAACGAGCAAAATCAAGCACAGTTGGGGCGTTTTGTGAAAATTGTGAAGGATTTTCCAAACCGGGCAAAATTTGAAAAAAAGACAGGGCCGGTAGTGTCGAAAAAGTCAAAAATGGGGATTTTCCCAAACCTTGCTAAAAGGTGCCAGGGGGCGGACTGAGTCAGAAAGGAGCAAAATCAAGCACATTTGGGGCGTTTTGGGAAAATTGTGAAGGATTTTCCAACGTGGGCAAAAATTGAAAAAAACGACAGGGCCGGTAGTGTCGAAAAAGTCAAAAATGCAGATTTTCCCAAACCTTGCTAAAAGGGGCCTGGGGGGCGGACTAAGTAAGAAAGGAGCAAAATCAAGCACAGTTGGGGCGTTGTGTGAAAATTGTGAAGGATTTTCCAAAGTGGGCAAAAATTGAAAAAAACGACAGGGCCGGTAGTGTCGAAAAAGTCAAAAATGGGGATTTTCCCAAACCTTGCTAAAAGGGGCCAGGGGTGCGGACTGAGTCAGAAAGGAGCAAAATCAAGCACAGTTGGGGCGTTTTGGGAAAATTGTGAAGGATTTTCCAAACCGGGCATAAATTGAAAAAAAAGACAGGGCCGGTAGTGTCGAAAAAGTCAAAAATTGGGATTTTCCCAAATTTTTGCTAAAAGGGGCCAGGGGGCGGGCTGATTGATAAACGAGCAAAATCAAGCACAGTTGGGGCGTTTTGTGAAAATTGTGAAGGATTTTCCAAACCGGGCAAAATTTGAAAAAAACGACAGGTCCGGTAGTGTCGAAAAAGTCAAAAATACGGATTTTCCCAAACCTTGCTAAAAGGGGCCAGGGGGGCGGACTGAGTCAGAAATGAGGTAAATCAAGCACAGTTGGGGCGTTTTGAGAAAATTGTGAAGGATTTTCCAAAGTGGGCAAAATTTGAAAAAAACGACAGATCCGGTAGTGTCGAAAAAGTCAAAAATTGGGATTTTCCCAAATTTTTGCTAAAAGGGGCCAGGGGGCGGGCTGATTGAAAAACGAGCAAAATCAAGCACAGTTGGGGCGTTTTGTGAAAATTGTGAAGGATTTTCCAAACCGGGCAAAATTTGAAAAAAGACAGGGCCGGTAGTGTCGAATAAGTCAAAAATGGGGATTTTCCCAAACTTTGCTTAAAGAGGCCAGAGGGGGGGGCTGGGTGAAAAAGGAGCAAAATCAAGCACAGTTGGGGCGTTTTGTGAAAATTGTGAAGGATTTTCCAAAGTGGGCAAAAATTGAAAAAAACGACAGGGCCGGTAGTGTCGAAAAAGTCAAAAATGGGGATTTTCACAAACCTTGCTAAAAGGTGCCAGGGGGTGGACTGAGTCAGAAAGTTGCAAAATCAAGCACAGTTGGGGTGTTTTGAGAAAATTGTGAAGGATTTTCCAAAGTGGGCAAAATTTGAAAAAAACGACAGGTCCGGTAGTGTCGAAAAAGTCAAAAATTGGGATTTTCCCAAATTTTTGCTAAAAGGGGCCAGGGGGCGGGCTGATTGAAAAACGAGCAAAATCAAGCACAGTTGGGGCGTTTTGTGAAAATTGTGAAGGATTTTCCAAACCGGGCAAAATTTGAAAAAAAGACAGGGCCGGTAGTGTCGAAAAAGTCAAAAATGGGGATTTTCCCAAACCTTGCTAAAAGGTGCCAGGGGGTGGACTGAGTCAGAAAGTTGCAAAATCAAGCACAGTTGGGGCGTTTTGAGAAAATTGTGAAGGATTTTCCAAAGTGGGCAAAATTTGAAAAAAACGACAGGTCCGGTAGTGTCGAAAAAGTCAAAAATTGGGATTTTCCCAAATTTTTGCTAAAAGGGGCCAGGGGGCGGGCTGATTGAAAAACGAGCAAAATCAAGCACAGTTGGGGCGTTTTGTGAAAATTGTGAAGGATTTTCCAAACCGGGCAAAATTTGAAAAAAAGACAGGGCCGGTAGTGTCGAAAAAGTCAAAAATGGGGATTTTCCCAAACCTTGCTAAAAGGTGCAAGGGGGCGGACTGAGTCAGAAAGGAGCAAAATCAAGCACAGTTGGGGCGTTTTGGGAAAATTGTGAAGGATTTTCCAACGTGGGCAAAAATTGAAAAAAACGACAGGGCCGGTAGTGTCGAAAAAGTCAAAAATGGGGATTTTCCCAAATCCTTGCTAAAAGGGGCCAGGGGGGCGGGCTGAGTGAGAAAGGAGCAAACTCAAGCACAGTTGGGGCGTTGTGTGAAAATTGTGAAGGATTTTCCAAACCGGGCATAAATTGAAAAAAAAGACAGGGCCGGTAGTGTCGAAAAAGTCAAAAATGGGGATTTTCACAAAATTTGCTTAAAGAGGCCAGAGGGGGGGGCTGAGTGAAAAACGAGCAAAATCAAGCACAGTTGGGGCGTTTTGTGAAAATTGTGAAGGATTTTCCAAAGTGGGCAAAAATTGAAAAAAACGACAGGGCCGGTAGTGTCGAAAAAGTCAAAAATGGGGATTTTCACAAACCTTGCTAAAAGGTGCCAGGGGGTGGACTGAGTCAGAAAGTTGCAAAATCAAGCACAGTTGGGGCGTTTTGAGAAAATTGTGAAGGATTTTCCAAAGTGGGCAAAATTTGAAAAAAACGACAGGTCCGGTAGTGTCGAAAAAGTCAAAAATTGGGATTTTCCCAAATTTTTGCTAAAAGGGGCCAGGGGGCGGGCTGATTGAAAAACGAGCAAAATCAAGCACAGTTGGGGCGTTTTGTGAAAATTGTGAAGGATTTTCCAAACCGGGCAAAATTTGAAAAAAAGACAGGGCCGGTAGTGTCGAAAAAGTCAAAAATGGGGATTTTCCCAAACCTTGCTAAAAGGTGCCAGGGGGTGGACTGAGTCAGAAAGTTGCAAAATCAAGCACAGTTGGGGCGTTTTGAGAAAATTGTGAAGGATTTTCCAAAGTGGGCAAAATTTGAAAAAAACGACAGGTCCGGTAGTGTCGAAAAAGTCAAAAATTGGGATTTTCCCAAATTTTTGCTAAAAGGGGCCAGGGGGCGGGCTGATTGAAAAACGAGCAAAATCAAGCACAGTTGGGGCGTTTTGTGAAAATTGTGAAGGATTTTCCAAACCGGGCAAAATTTGAAAAAAAGACAGGGCCGGTAGTGTCGAAAAAGTCAAAAATGGGGATTTTCCCAAACCTTGCTAAAAGGTGCAAGGGGGCGGACTGAGTCAGAAAGGAGCAAAATCAAGCACAGTTGGGGCGTTTTGGGAAAATTGTGAAGGATTTTCCAACGTGGGCAAAAATTGAAAAAAACGACAGGGCCGGTAGTGTCGAAAAAGTCAAAAATGGGGATTTTCCCAAATCCTTGCTAAAAGGGGCCAGGGGGGCGGGCTGAGTGAGAAAGGAGCAAACTCAAGCACAGTTGGGGCGTTGTGTGAAAATTGTGAAGGATTTTCCAAACCGGGCATAAATTGAAAAAAAAGACAGGGCCGGTAGTGTCGAAAAAGTCAAAAATGGGGATTTTCACAAAATTTGCTTAAAGAGGCCAGAGGGGGGGGCTGAGTGAAAAACGAGCAAAATCAAGCACAGTTGGGGCGTTTTGTGAAAATTGTGAAGGATTTTCCAAAGTGGGCAAAAATTGAAAAAAACGACAGGGCCGGTAGTGTCGAAAAAGTCAAAAATGGAGATTTTCACAAACCTTGCTAAAAGGTGCCAGGGGGTGGACTGAGTCAGAAAGTTGCAAAATCAAGCACAGTTGGGGCGTTTTGAGAAAATTGTGAAGGATTTTCCAAAGTGGGCAAAATTTGAAAAAAACGACAGGTCCGGTAGTGTCGAAAAAGTCAAAAATTGGGATTTTCCCAAATTTTTGCTAAAAGGGGCCAGGGGGCGGGCTGATTGAAAAACGAGCAAAATCAAGCACAGTTGGGGCGTTTTGTGAAAATTGTGAAGGATTTTCCAAACCGGGCAAAATTTGAAAAAAAGACAGGGCCGGTAGTGTCGAAAAAGTCAAAAATGGGGATTTTCCCAAACCTTGCTAAAAGGTGCAAGGGGGCGGACTGAGTCAGAAAGGAGCAAAATCAAGCACAGTTGGGGCGTTTTGGGAAAATTGTGAAGGATTTTCCAACGTGGGCAAAAATTGAAAAAAACGACAGGGCCGGTAGTGTCGAAAAAGTCAAAAATGGGGATTTTCCCAAATCCTTGCTAAAAGGGGCCAGGGGGGCGGGCTGAGTGAGAAAGGAGCAAACTCAAGCACAGTTGGGGCGTTGTGTGAAAATTGTGAAGGATTTTCCAAACCGGGCATAAATTGAAAAAAAAGACAGGGCCGGTAGTGTCGAAAAAGTCAAAAATGGGGATTTTCACAAAATTTGCTTAAAGAGGCCAGAGGGGGGGGCTGAGTGAAAAACGAGCAAAATCAAGCACAGTTGGGGCGTTTTGTGAAAATTGTGAAGGATTTTCCAAAGTGGGCAAAAATTGAAAAAAACGACAGGGCCGGTAGTGTCGAAAAAGTCAAAAATGGGGATTTTCACAAACCTTGCTAAAAGGTGCCAGGGGGTGGACTGAGTCAGAAAGTTGCAAAATCAAGCACAGTTGGGGCGTTTTGAGAAAATTGTGAAGGATTTTCCAAACGTGGGCAAAATTTGAAAAAAACGACAGGTCCGGTAGTGTCGAAAAAGTCAAAAATTGGGATTTTCCCAAATTTTTGCTAAAAGGGGCCAGGGGGCGGGCTGATTGAAAAACGAGCAAAATCAAGCACAGTTGGGGCGTTTTGTGAAAATTGTGAAGGATTTTCCAAACCGGGCAAAATTTGAAAAAAAGACAGGGCCGGTAGTGTCGAAAAAGTCAAAAATGGGGATTTTCCCAAACCTTGCTAAAAGGTGCCAGGGGGTGGACTGAGTCAGAAAGTTGCAAAATCAAGCACAGTTGGGGCGTTTTGAGAAAATTGTGAAGGATTTTCCAAAGTGGGCAAAATTTGAAAAAAACGACAGGTCCGGTAGTGTCGAAAAAGTCAAAAATTGGGATTTTCCCAAATTTTTGCTAAAAGGGGCCAGGGGGCGGGCTGATTGAAAAACGAGCAAAATCAAGCACAGTTGGGGCGTTTTGTGAAAATTGTGAAGGATTTTCCAAACCGGGCAAAATTTGAAAAAAAGACAGGGCCGGTAGTGTCGAAAAAGTCAAAAATGGGGATTTTCCCAAACCTTGCTAAAAGGTGCAAGGGGGCGGACTGAGTCAGAAAGGAGCAAAATCAAGCACAGTTGGGGCGTTTTGGGAAAATTGTGAAGGATTTTCCAACGTGGGCAAAAATTGAAAAAAACGACAGGGCCGGTAGTGTCGAAAAAGTCAAAAATGGGGATTTTCACAAAATTTGCTTAAAGAGGCCAGAGGGGGGGGCTGAGTGAAAAACGAGCAAAATCAAGCACAGTTGGGGCGTTTTGTGAAAATTGTGAAGGATTTTCCAAAGTGGGCAAAAATTGAAAAAAACGACAGGGCCGGTAGTGTCGAAAAAGTCAAAAATGGGGATTTTCACAAACCTTGCTAAAAGGTGCCAGGGGGTGGACTGAGTCAGAAAGTTGCAAAATCAAGCACAGTTGGGGCGTTTTGAGAAAATTGTGAAGTATTTTCCAAAGTGGGCAAAATTTTGAAAAAAACGACAGGTCCGGTAGTGTCGAAAAAGTCAAAAATGGGGATTTTCCCAAATTTTTGCTAAAAGGGGCCAGGGGGCGGGCTGATTGAAAAACGAGCAAAATCAAGCACAGTTGGGGCGTTTTGTGAAAATTGTGAAGGATTTTCCAAACCGGGCAAAATTTGAAAAAAAGACAGGGCCGGTAGTGTCGAAAAAGTCAAAAATGGGGATTTTCCCAAACCTTGCTAAAAGGTGCCAGGGGGCGGACTGAGTCAGAAAGGAGCAAAATCAAGCACATTTGGGGCGTTTTGTGAAAATTGTGAAGGATTTTCCAAAGTGGGCAAAAATTGAAAAAAACGACAGGGCCGGTAGTGTCGAAAAAGTCAAAAATGGGGATTTTCACAAACCTTGCTAAAAGGTGCCAGGGGGTGGACTGAGTCAGAAAGTTGCAAAATCAAGCACAGTTGGGGTGTTTTGAGAAAATTGTGAAGGATTTTCCAAAGTGGGCAAAATTTGAAAAAAACGACAGGTCCGGTAGTGTCGAAAAAGTCAAAAATTGGGATTTTCCCAAATTTTTGCTAAAAGGGGCCAGGGGGCGGGCTGATTGAAAAACGAGCAAAATCAAGCACAGTTGGGGCGTTTTGTGAAAATTGTGAAGGATTTTCCAAACCGGGCAAAATTTGAAAAAAAGACAGGGCCGGTAGTGTCGAAAAAGTCAAAAATGGGGATTTTCCCAAACCTTGCTAAAAGGTGCAAGGGGGCGGACTGAGTCAGAAAGGAGCAAAATCAAGCACAGTTGGGGCGTTTTGGGAAAATTGTGAAGGATTTTCCAACGTGGGCAAAAATTGAAAAAAACGACAGGGCCGGTAGTGTCGAAAAAGTCAAAAATGGGGATTTTCCCAAATCCTTGCTAAAAGGGGCCAGGGGGGCGGGCTGAGTGAGAAAGGAGCAAACTCAAGCACAGTTGGGGCGTTGTGTGAAAATTGTGAAGGATTTTCCAAACCGGGCATAAATTGAAAAAAAAGACAGGGCCGGTAGTGTCGAAAAAGTCAAAAATGGGGATTTTCACAAAATTTGCTTAAAGAGGCCAGAGGGGGGGGCTGAGTGAAAAACGAGCAAAATCAAGCACAGTTGGGGCGTTTTGTGAAAATTGTGAAGGATTTTCCAAAGTGGGCAAAAATTGAAAAAAACGACAGGGCCGGTAGTGTCGAAAAAGTCAAAAATTGGGATTTTCCCAAATTTTTGCTAAAAGGGGCCAGGGGGCGGGCTGATTGAAAAACGAGCAAAATCAAGCACAGTTGGGGCGTTTTGTGAAAATTGTGAAGGATTTTCCAAACCGGGCAAAATTTGAAAAAAAGACAGGGCCGGTAGTGTCGAAAAAGTCAAAAATGGGGATTTTCCCAAACCTTGCTAAAAGGTGCAAGGGGGCGGACTGAGTCAGAAAGGAGCAAAATCAAGCACAATTGGGGCGTTTTGGGAAAATTGTGAAGGATTTTCCAACGTGGGCAAAAATTGAAAAAAACGACAGGTCCGGTAGTGTCGAAAAAGTCAAAAATTGGGATTTTCCCAAATTTTTGCTAAAAGGGGCCAGGGGGCGGGCTGATTGAAAAACGAGCAAAATCAAGCACAGTTGGGGCGTTTTGTGAAAATTGTGAAGGATTTTCCAAACCGGGCAAAATTTGAAAAAAAGACAGGGCCGGTAGTGTCGAAAAAGTCAAAAATGGGGATTTTCCCAAACCTTGCTAAAAGGTGCAAGGGGGCGGACTGAGTCAGAAAGGAGCAAAATCAAGCACAGTTGGGGCGTTTTGGGAAAATTGTGAAGGATTTTCCAACGTGGGCAAAAATTGAAAAAAACGACAGGGCCGGTAGTGTCGAAAAAGTCAAAAATGGGGATTTTCACAAAATTTGCTTAAAGAGGCCAGAGGGGGGGGCTGAGTGAAAAACGAGCAAAATCAAGCACAGTTGGGGCGTTTTGTGAAAATTGTGAAGTATTTTCCAAAGTGGGCAAAATTTTGAAAAAAACGACAGGTCCGGTAGTGTCGAAAAAGTCAAAAATGGGGATTTTCCCAAATTTTTGCTAAAAGGGGCCAGGGGGCGGGCTGATTGAAAAACGAGCAAAATCAAGCACAGTTGGGGCGTTTTGTGAAAATTGTGAAGGATTTTCCAAACCGGGCAAAATTTGAAAAAAAGACAGGGCCGGTAGTGTCGAAAAAGTCAAAAATGGGGATTTTCCCAAACCTTGCTAAAAGGTGCCAGGGGGCGGACTGAGTCAGAAAGGAGCAAAATCAAGCACATTTGGGGCGTTTTGGGAAAATTGTGAAGGATTTTCCAACGTGGGCAAAAATTGAAAAAAACGACAGGGCCGGTAGTGTCGAAAAAGTCAAAAATGCAGATTTTCCCAAACCTTGCTAAAAGGGGCCTGGGGGGCGGACTAAGTAAGAAAGGAGCAAAATCAAGCACAGTTGGGGCGTTGTGTGAAAATTGTGAAGGATTTTCCAAAGTGGGCAAAAATTGAAAAAAACGACAGGGCCGGTAGTGTCGAAAAAGTCAAAAATGGGGATTTTCCCAAACCTTGCTAAAAGGGGCCAGGGGTGCGGACTGAGTCAGAAAGGAGCAAAATCAAGCACAGTTGGGGCGTTTTGGGAAAATTGTGAAGGATTTTCCAAACCGGGCATAAATTGAAAAAAAAGACAGGGCCGGTAGTGTCGAAAAAGTCAAAAATTGGGATTTTCCCAAATTTTTGCTAAAAGGGGCCAGGGGGCGGGCTGATTGATAAACGAGCAAAATCAAGCACAGTTGGGGCGTTTTGTGAAAATTGTGAAGGATTTTCCAAACCGGGCAAAATTTGAAAAAAACGACAGGTCCGGTAGTGTCGAAAAAGTCAAAAATACGGATTTTCCCAAACCTTGCTAAAAGGGGCCAGGGGGGCGGACTGAGTCAGAAATGAGGTAAATCAAGCACAGTTGGGGCGTTTTGAGAAAATTGTGAAGGATTTTCCAAAGTGGGCAAAATTTGAAAAAAACGACAGATCCGGTAGTGTCGAAAAAGTCAAAAATTGGGATTTTCCCAAATTTTTGCTAAAAGGGGCCAGGGGGCGGGCTGATTGAAAAACGAGCAAAATCAAGCACAGTTGGGGCGTTTTGTGAAAATTGTGAAGGATTTTCCAAACCGGGCAAAATTTGAAAAAAAGACAGGGCCGGTAGTGTCGAATAAGTCAAAAATGGGGATTTTCCCAAACTTTGCTTAAAGAGGCCAGAGGGGGGGGCTGGGTGAAAAAGGAGCAAAATCAAGCACAGTTGGGGCGTTTTGTGAAAATTGTGAAGGATTTTCCAAAGTGGGCAAAAATTGAAAAAAACGACAGGGCCGGTAGTGTCGAAAAAGTCAAAAATGGGGATTTTCACAAACCTTGCTAAAAGGTGCCAGGGGGTGGACTGAGTCAGAAAGTTGCAAAATCAAGCACAGTTGGGGCGTTTTGAGAAAATTGTGAAGGATTTTCCAAAGTGGGCAAAATTTGAAAAAAACGACAGGTCCGGTAGTGTCGAAAAAGTCAAAAATTGGGATTTTCCCAAATTTTTGCTAAAAGGGGCCAGGGGGCGGGCTGATTGAAAAACGAGCAAAATCAAGCACAGTTGGGGCGTTTTGTGAAAATTGTGAAGGATTTTCCAAACCGGGCAAAATTTGAAAAAAAGACAGGGCCGGTAGTGTCGAAAAAGTCAAAAATGGGGATTTTCCCAAACCTTGCTAAAAGGTGCCAGGGGGTGGACTGAGTCAGAAAGTTGCAAAATCAAGCACAGTTGGGGCGTTTTGAGAAAATTGTGAAGGATTTTCCAAAGTGGGCAAAATTTGAAAAAAACGACAGGTCCGGTAGTGTCGAAAAAGTCAAAAATTGGGATTTTCCCAAATTTTTGCTAAAAGGGGCCAGGGGGCGGGCTGATTGAAAAACGAGCAAAATCAAGCACAGTTGGGGCGTTTTGTGAAAATTGTGAAGGATTTTCCAAACCGGGCAAAATTTGAAAAAAAGACAGGGCCGGTAGTGTCGAAAAAGTCAAAAATGGGGATTTTCCCAAACCTTGCTAAAAGGTGCAAGGGGGCGGACTGAGTCAGAAAGGAGCAAAATCAAGCACAGTTGGGGCGTTTTGGGAAAATTGTGAAGGATTTTCCAACGTGGGCAAAAATTGAAAAAAACGACAGGGCCGGTAGTGTCGAAAAAGTCAAAAATGGGGATTTTCCCAAATCCTTGCTAAAAGGGGCCAGGGGGGCGGGCTGAGTGAGAAAGGAGCAAACTCAAGCACAGTTGGGGCGTTGTGTGAAAATTGTGAAGGATTTTCCAAACCGGGCATAAATTGAAAAAAAAGACAGGGCCGGTAGTGTCGAAAAAGTCAAAAATGGGGATTTTCACAAAATTTGCTTAAAGAGGCCAGAGGGGGGGGCTGAGTGAAAAACGAGCAAAATCAAGCACAGTTGGGGCGTTTTGTGAAAATTGTGAAGGATTTTCCAAAGTGGGCAAAAATTGAAAAAAACGACAGGGCCGGTAGTGTCGAAAAAGTCAAAAATGGGGATTTTCACAAACCTTGCTAAAAGGTGCCAGGGGGTGGACTGAGTCAGAAAGTTGCAAAATCAAGCACAGTTGGGGCGTTTTGAGAAAATTGTGAAGGATTTTCCAAAGTGGGCAAAATTTGAAAAAAACGACAGGTCCGGTAGTGTCGAAAAAGTCAAAAATTGGGATTTTCCCAAATTTTTGCTAAAAGGGGCCAGGGGGCGGGCTGATTGAAAAACGAGCAAAATCAAGCACAGTTGGGGCGTTTTGTGAAAATTGTGAAGGATTTTCCAAACCGGGCAAAATTTGAAAAAAAGACAGGGCCGGTAGTGTCGAAAAAGTCAAAAATGGGGATTTTCCCAAACCTTGCTAAAAGGTGCCAGGGGGTGGACTGAGTCAGAAAGTTGCAAAATCAAGCACAGTTGGGGCGTTTTGAGAAAATTGTGAAGGATTTTCCAAAGTGGGCAAAATTTGAAAAAAACGACAGGTCCGGTAGTGTCGAAAAAGTCAAAAATTGGGATTTTCCCAAATTTTTGCTAAAAGGGGCCAGGGGGCGGGCTGATTGAAAAACGAGCAAAATCAAGCACAGTTGGGGCGTTTTGTGAAAATTGTGAAGGATTTTCCAAACCGGGCAAAATTTGAAAAAAAGACAGGGCCGGTAGTGTCGAAAAAGTCAAAAATGGGGATTTTCCCAAACCTTGCTAAAAGGTGCAAGGGGGCGGACTGAGTCAGAAAGGAGCAAAATCAAGCACAGTTGGGGCGTTTTGGGAAAATTGTGAAGGATTTTCCAACGTGGGCAAAAATTGAAAAAAACGACAGGGCCGGTAGTGTCGAAAAAGTCAAAAATGGGGATTTTCCCAAATCCTTGCTAAAAGGGGCCAGGGGGGCGGGCTGAGTGAGAAAGGAGCAAACTCAAGCACAGTTGGGGCGTTGTGTGAAAATTGTGAAGGATTTTCCAAACCGGGCATAAATTGAAAAAAAAGACAGGGCCGGTAGTGTCGAAAAAGTCAAAAATGGGGATTTTCACAAAATTTGCTTAAAGAGGCCAGAGGGGGGGGCTGAGTGAAAAACGAGCAAAATCAAGCACAGTTGGGGCGTTTTGTGAAAATTGTGAAGGATTTTCCAAAGTGGGCAAAAATTGAAAAAAACGACAGGGCCGGTAGTGTCGAAAAAGTCAAAAATGGAGATTTTCACAAACCTTGCTAAAAGGTGCCAGGGGGTGGACTGAGTCAGAAAGTTGCAAAATCAAGCACAGTTGGGGCGTTTTGAGAAAATTGTGAAGGATTTTCCAAAGTGGGCAAAATTTGAAAAAAACGACAGGTCCGGTAGTGTCGAAAAAGTCAAAAATTGGGATTTTCCCAAATTTTTGCTAAAAGGGGCCAGGGGGCGGGCTGATTGAAAAACGAGCAAAATCAAGCACAGTTGGGGCGTTTTGTGAAAATTGTGAAGGATTTTCCAAACCGGGCAAAATTTGAAAAAAAGACAGGGCCGGTAGTGTCGAAAAAGTCAAAAATGGGGATTTTCCCAAACCTTGCTAAAAGGTGCAAGGGGGCGGACTGAGTCAGAAAGGAGCAAAATCAAGCACAGTTGGGGCGTTTTGGGAAAATTGTGAAGGATTTTCCAACGTGGGCAAAAATTGAAAAAAACGACAGGGCCGGTAGTGTCGAAAAAGTCAAAAATGGGGATTTTCCCAAATCCTTGCTAAAAGGGGCCAGGGGGGCGGGCTGAGTGAGAAAGGAGCAAACTCAAGCACAGTTGGGGCGTTGTGTGAAAATTGTGAAGGATTTTCCAAACCGGGCATAAATTGAAAAAAAAGACAGGGCCGGTAGTGTCGAAAAAGTCAAAAATGGGGATTTTCACAAAATTTGCTTAAAGAGGCCAGAGGGGGGGGCTGAGTGAAAAACGAGCAAAATCAAGCACAGTTGGGGCGTTTTGTGAAAATTGTGAAGGATTTTCCAAAGTGGGCAAAAATTGAAAAAAACGACAGGGCCGGTAGTGTCGAAAAAGTCAAAAATGGAGATTTTCACAAACCTTGCTAAAAGGTGCCAGGGGGTGGACTGAGTCAGAAAGTTGCAAAATCAAGCACAGTTGGGGCGTTTTGAGAAAATTGTGAAGGATTTTCCAAAGTGGGCAAAATTTGAAAAAAACGACAGGTCCGGTAGTGTCGAAAAAGTCAAAAATTGGGATTTTCCCAAATTTTTGCTAAAAGTGGCCAGGGGGCGGGCTGATTGAAAAACGAGCAAAATCAAGCACAGTTGGGGCGTTTTGTGAAAATTGTGAAGGATTTTCCAAACCGGGCAAAATTTGAAAAAAAGACAGGGCCGGTAGTGTCGAAAAAGTCAAAAATGGGGATTTTCACAAAATTTGCTTAAAGAGGCCAGAGGGGGGGGCTGAGTGAAAAACGAGCAAAATCAAGCACAGTTGGGGCGTTTTGTGAAAATTGTGAAGGATTTTCCAAAGTGGGCAAAAATTGAAAAAAACGACAGGGCCGGTAGTGTCGAAAAAGTCAAAAATGGGGATTTTCACAAACCTTGCTAAAAGGTGCCAGGGGGTGGACTGAGTCAGAAAGTTGCAAAATCAAGCACAGTTGGGGCGTTTTGAGAAAATTGTGAAGGATTTTCCAAAGTGGGCAAAATTTGAAAAAAACGACAGGGCCGGTAGTGTCGAAAAAGTCAAAAATGGGGATTTTCACAAACCTTGCTAAAAGGTGCCAGGGGGTGGACTGAGTCAGAAAGTTGCAAAATCAAGCACAGTTGGGGCGTTTTGAGAAAATTGTGAAGGATTTTCCAAAGTGGGCAAAATTTGAAAAAAACGACAGGTCCGGTAGTGTCGAAAAAGTCAAAAATTGGGATTTTCCCAAATTTTTGCTAAAAGGGGCCAGGGGGCGGGCTGATTGAAAAACGAGCAAAATCAAGCACAGTTGGGGCGTTTTGGGAAAATTGTGAAGGATTTTCCAACGTGGGCAAAATTTGAAAAAAACGACAGGGCCGGTAGTGTCGAAAAAGTCAAAAATGGGGATTTTCCCAAACCTTGCTAAAAGGGGCCAGGGGGGCGGACTGAGAGAGAAAGGAGCAAAATCAAGCACAGTTGGGGCGTTTTGGGAAAATTGTGAAGGATTTTCCAAACGTGGGCAAAATTTGAAAAAAACGACAGTGCCGGTAGTGTCGAAAAAGTCAAAAATGGGGATTTTCCCAAACTTTGCTTAAAGAGGCCAGAGGGGGGGGCTGGGTGAAAAAGGAGCAAAATCAAGCACAGTTGGGGCGTTTTGTGAAAATTGTGAAGGATTTTCCAAAGTGGGCAAAAATTGAAAAAAACGACAGGGCCGGTAGTGTCGAAAAAGTCAAAAATGGGGATTTTCACAAACCTTGCTAAAAGGTGCCAGGGGGTGGACTGAGTCAGAAAGTTGCAAAATCAAGCACAGTTGGGGCGTTTTGAGAAAATTGTGAAGGATTTTCCAAACCGGGCAAAATTTGAAAAAAAGACAGGGCCGGTAGTGTCGAAAAAGTCAAAAATGGGGATTTTCCCAAACCTTGCTAAAAGGTGCAAGGGGGCGGACTGAGTCAGAAAGGAGCAAAATCAAGCACAGTTGGGGCGTTTTGGGAAAATTGTGAAGGATTTTCCAACGTGGGCAAAAATTGAAAAAAACGACAGGGCCGGTAGTGTCGAAAAAGTCAAAAATTGGGATTTTCCCAAATTTTTGCTAAAAGGGGCCAGGGGGCGGGCTGATTGATAAACGAGCAAAATCAAGCACAGTTGGGGCGTTTTGTGAAAATTGTGAAGAATTTTCCAAACCGGGCAAAATTTGAAAAAAACGACAGGTCCGGTAGTGTCGAAAAAGTCAAAAATGCGGATTTTCCCAAACCTTGCTAAAAGGGGCCAGGGGGGCGGACTGAGTCAGAAATGAGCTAAATCAAGCACAGTTGGGGCGTTTTGAGAAAATTGTGAAGGATTTTCCAAAGTGGGCAAAATTTGAAAAAAACGACAGATCCGGTAGTGTCGAAAAAGTCAAAAATTGGGATTTTCCCAAATTTTTGCTAAAAGGGGCCAGGGGGCGGGCTGATTGAAAAACGAGCAAAATCAAGCACAGTTGGGGCGTTTTGTGAAAATTGTGAAGGATTTTCCAAACCGGGCAAAATTTGAAAAAAAGACAGGGCCGGTAGTGTCGAAAAAGTCAAAAATGGGGATTTTCCCAAACCTTGCTAAAAGGTGCCAGGGGGCGGACTGAGTCAGAAAGGAGCAAAATGAAGCACAGTTGGGGCGTTTTGGGAAAATTGTGAAGGATTTTCCAACGTGGGCAAAAATTGAAAAAAACGACAGGGCCGGTAGTGTCGAAAAAGTCAAAAATGGGGATTTTCCCAAACCTTGCTAAAAGGGGCCAGGGGGGCGGACTGAGTCAGAAAGGAGCAAAATCAAGCACAGTTGGGGCGTTTTGTGAAAATTGTGAAGGATTTTCCAAAGTGGGCAAAAATTGAAAAAAACGACAGGGCCGGTAGTGTCGAAAAAGTCAAAAATGGGGATTTTCACAAACCTTGCTAAAAGGTGCCAGGGGGTGGACTGAGTCAGAAAGTTGCAAAATCAAGCACAGTTGGGGCGTTTTGAGAAAATTGTGAAGGATTTTCCAAAGTGGGCAAAATTTGAAAAAAACGACAGGTCCGGTAGTGTCGAAAAAGTCAAAAATTGGGATTTTCCCAAATTTTTGCTAAAAGGGGCCAGGGGGCGGGCTGATTGAAAAACAAGCAAAATCAAGCACAGTTGGGGCGTTTTGTGAAAATTGTGAAGGATTTTCCAAACCGGGCAAAATTTGAAAAAAAGACAGGGCCGGTAGTGTCGAAAAAGTCAAAAATGGGGATTTTCCCAAACCTTGCTAAAAGGTGCAAGGGGGCGGACTGAGTCAGAAAGGAGCAAAATCAAGCACAGTTGGGGCGTTTTGGGAAAATTGTGAAGGATTTTCCAACGTGGGCAAAAATTGAAAAAAACGACAGGGCCGGTAGTGTCGAAAAAGTCAAAAATTGGGATTTTCCCAAATTTTTGCTAAAAGGGGCCAGGGGGCGGGCTGATTGAAAAACAAGCAAAATCAAGCACAGTTGGGGCGTTTTGTGAAAATTGTGAAGGATTTTCCAAACCGGGCAAAATTTGAAAAAAAGACAGGGCCGGTAGTGTCGAAAAAGTCAAAAATGGGGATTTTCCCAAACCTTGCTAAAAGGTGCAAGGGGGCGGACTGAGTCAGAAAGGAGCAAAATCAAGCACAGTTGGGGCGTTTTGGGAAAATTGTGAAGGATTTTCCAACGTGGGCAAAAATTGAAAAAAACGACAGGGCCGGTAGTGTCGAAAAAGTCAAAAATGGGGATTTTCCCAAATCCTTGCTAAAAGGGGCCAGGGGGGCGGGCTGAGTGAGAAAGGAGCAAACTCAAGCACAGTTGGGGCGTTGTGTGAAAATTGTGAAGGATTTTCCAAACCGGGCATAAATTGAAAAAAAAGACAGGGCCGGTAGTGTCGAAAAAGTCAAAAATGGGGATTTTCACAAAATTTGCTTAAAGAGGCCAGAGGGGGGGGCTGAGTGAAAAACGAGCAAAATCAAGCACAGTTGGGGCGTTTTGGGAAAATTGTGAAGGATTTTCCAAACCGGGCAAAATTTGAAAAAAACGACAGTGCCGGTAGTGTCGAAAAAGTCAAAAATGGGGATTTTCCCAAACTTTGCTTAAAGAGGCCAGAGGGGGGGGGCTGGGTGAAAAAGGAGCAAAATCAAGCACAGTTGGGGCGTTTTGTGAAAATTGTGAAGGATTTTCCAAAGTGGGCAAAAATTGAAAAAAACGACAGGGCCGGTAGTGTCGAAAAAGTCAAAAATGGGGATTTTCACAAACCTTGCTAAAAGGTGCCAGGGGGTGGACTGAGTCAGAAAGTTGCAAAATCAAGCACAGTTGGGGCGTTTTGAGAAAATTGTGAAGGATTTTCCAAAGTGGGCAAAATTTGAAAAAAAACGACAGGTCCGGTAGTGTCGAAAAAGTCAAAAATTGGGATTTTCCCAAATTTTTGCTAAAAGGGGCCAGGGGGCGGGCTGATTGAAAAACGAGCAAAATCAAGCACAGTTGGGGCGTTTTGTGAAAATTGTGAAGGATTTTCCAAACCGGGCAAAATTTGAAAAAAACGACAGGGCCGGTAGTGTCGAAAAAGTCAAAAATGGGGATTTTCCCAAACCTTGCTAAAAGGTGCAAGGGGGCGGACTGAGTCAGAAAGGAGAAAAATCAAGCACAGTTGGGGCGTTTTGGGAAAATTGTGAAGGATTTTCCAACGTGGGCAAAAATTGAAAAAAACGACAGGGCCGGTAGTGTCGAAAAAGTCAAAAATGCGGATTTTCCCAAACCTTGCTAAAAGGGGCCAGGGGGGCGGACTGAGTCAGAAACGAGCAAAATCAAGCACAGTTGGGGCGTTTTGTGAAAATTGTGAAGGATTTTCCAAACCGGGCAAAATTTGAAAAAAACGACAGGTCCGGTAGTGTCGAAAAAGTCAAAAATGCGGATTTTCCCAAACCTTGCTAAAAGGGGCCAGGGGGGCGGACTGAGTCAGAAATGAGCTAAATCAAGCACAGTTGGGGCGTTTTGAGAAAATTGTGAAGGATTTTCCAAAGTCGGCAAAATTTGAAAAAAACGACAGATCCGGTAGTGTCGAAAAAGTCAAAAATTGGGATTTTCCCAAATTTTTGCTAAAAGGGGCCAGGGGGCGGGCTGATTGAAAAACGAGCAAAATCAAGCACAGTTGGGGCGTTTTGTGAAAATTGTGAAGGATTTTCCAAACCGGGCAAAATTTGAAAAAAAGACAGGGCCGGTAGTGTCGAAAAAGTCAAAAATGGGGATTTTCCCAAACCTTGCTAAAAGGTGCCAGGGGGCGGACTGAGTCAGAAAGGAGCAAAATCAAGCACAGTTGGGGCGTTTTGGGAAAATTGTGAAGGATTTTCCAACGTGGGCAAAAATTGAAAAAAACGACAGGGCCGGTAGTGTCGAAAAAGTCAAAAATGGGGATTTTCCAAAACCTTGCTAAAAGGGGCCTGGGGGGCGGACTAAGTAAGAAAGGAGCAAAATCAAGCACAGTTGGGGCGTTTTGTGAAAATTGTGAAGGATTTTCCAAACCGGGCAAAATTTGAAAAAAACGACAGGGCCGGTAGTGTCGAAAAAGTCAAAAATGGGGATTTTCACAAACCTTGCTAAAAGGTGCCAGGGGGTGGACTGAGTCAGAAAGTTGCAAAATCAAGCACAGTTGGGGCGTTTTGAGAAAATTGTGAAGGATTTTCCAAAGTGGGCAAAATTTGAAAAAAAACGACAGGTCCGGTAGTGTCGAAAAAGTCAAAAATTGGGATTTTCCCAAATTTTTGCTAAAAGGGGCCAGGGGGCGGGCTGATTGAAAAACGAGCAAAATCAAGCACAGTTGGGGCGTTTTGTGAAAATTGTGAAGGATTTTCCAAACCGGGCAAAATTTGAAAAAAAGACAGGGCCGGTAGTGTCGAAAAAGTCAAAAATGGGGATTTTCCCAAACCTTGCTAAAAGGTGCAAGGGGGCGGACTGAGTCAGAAAGGAGAAAAATCAAGCACAGTTGGGGCGTTTTGGGAAAATTGTGAAGGATTTTCCAACGTGGGCAAAAATTGAAAAAAACGACAGGGCCGGTAGTGTCGAAAAAGTCAAAAATGCGGATTTTCCCAAACCTTGCTAAAAGGGGCCAGGGGGGCGGACTGAGTCAGAAACGAGCAAAATCAAGCACAGTTGGGGCGTTTTGTGAAAATTGTGAAGGATTTTCCAAACCGGGCAAAATTTGAAAAAAACGACAGGTCCGGTAGTGTCGAAAAAGTCAAAAATGCGGATTTTCCCAAACCTTGCTAAAAGGGGCCAGGGGGGCGGACTGAGTCAGAAATGAGCTAAATCAAGCACAGTTGGGGCGTTTTGAGAAAATTGTGAAGGATTTTCCAAAGTCGGCAAAATTTGAAAAAAACGACAGATCCGGTAGTGTCGAAAAAGTCAAAAATTGGGATTTTCCCAAATTTTTGCTAAAAGGGGCCAGGGGGCGGGCTGATTGAAAAACGAGCAAAATCAAGCACAGTTGGGGCGTTTTGTGAAAATTGTGAAGGATTTTCCAAACCGGGCAAAATTTGAAAAAAAGACAGGGCCGGTAGTGTCGAAAAAGTCAAAAATGGGGATTTTCCCAAACCTTGCTAAAAGGTGCCAGGGGGCGGACTGAGTCAGAAAGGAGCAAAATCAAGCACAGTTGGGGCGTTTTGGGAAAATTGTGAAGGATTTTCCAACGTGGGCAAAAATTGAAAAAAACGACAGGGCCGGTAGTGTCGAAAAAGTCAAAAATGGGGATTTTCCAAAACCTTGCTAAAAGGGGCCTGGGGGGCGGACTAAGTAAGAAAGGAGCAAAATCAAGCACAGTTGGGGCGTTTTGTGAAAATTGTGAAGGATTTTCCAAACCGGGCAAAATTTGAAAAAAAGACAGGGCCGGTAGTGTCGAAAAAGTCAAAAATGGGGATTTTCCCAAACCTTGCTAAAAGGTGCAAGGGGGCGGACTGAGTCAGAAAGGAGCAAAATCAAGCACAGTTGGGGCGTTTTGGGAAAATTGTGAAGGATTTTCCAAACCGGGCAAAATTTGAAAAAAACGACAGTGCCGGTAGTGTCGAAAAAGTCAAAAATGGGGATTTTCCCAAACTTTGCTTAAAGAGGCCAGAGGGGGGGGCTGGGTGAAAAAGGAGCAAAATCAAGCACAGTTGGGGCGTTTTGTGAAAATTGTGAAGGATTTTCCAAAGTGGGCAAAAATTGAAAAAAACGACAGGGCCGGTAGTGTCGAAAAAGTCAAAAATGGGGATTTTCCCAAACCTTGCTAAAAGGGGCCAGGGGGGCGGACTGAGTCAGAAAGGAGCAAAATCAAGCACAGTTGGGGCGTTTTGGGAAAATTGTGAAGGATTTTCCAAACCGGGCAAAATTTGAAAAAAACGACAGTGCCGGTAGTGTCGAAAAAGTCAAAAATGGGGATTTTCCCAATATTTGCTTAAAGAGGCCAGAGGGGGGGGGCTGGGTGAAAAAGGAGCAAAATCAAGCACAGTTGGGGCGTTTTGTGAAAATTGTGAAGGATTTTCCAAAGTGGGCAAAAATTGAAAAAAACGACAGGTCCGGTAGTGTCGAAAAAGTCAAAAATTGGGATTTTCCCAAATTTTTGCTAAAAGGGGCCAGGGGGCGGGCTGATTGAAAAACGAGCAAAATCAAGCACAGTTGGGGCGTTTTGTGAAAATTGTGAAGGATTTTCCAAACCGGGCAAAATTTGAAAAAAAGACAGGGCCGGTAGTGTCGAAAAAGTCAAAAATGGGGATTTTCCCAAACCTTGCTAAAAGGTGCAAGGGGGCGGACTGAGTCAGAAAGGAGCAAAATCAAGCACAGTTAGGGCGTTTTGGGAAAATTGTGAAGGATTTTCCAACGTGGGCAAAATTTGAAAAAAAACGACAGGGCCGGTAGTGTCGAAAAAGTCAAAAATGGGGATTTTCCCAAACCTTGCTAAAAGGGGCCAGGGGGGCGGACTGAGTCAGAAAGGAGCAAAATCAAGCACAGTTGGGGCGTTTTGGGAAAATTGTGAAGGATTTTCCAAACGTGGGCAAAATTTGAAAAAAACGACAGTGCCGGTAGTGTCGAAAAAGTCAAAAATGGGGATTTTCCCAAACTTTGCTTAAAGAGGCCAGAGGGGGGGGCTGGGTGAAAAAGGAGCAAAATCAAGCACAGTTGGGGCGTTTTGTGAAAATTGTGAAGGATTTTCCAAAGTGGGCAAAAATTGAAAAAAACGACAGGGCCGGTAGTGTCGAAAAAGTCAAAAATGCGGATTTTCCCAAACCTTGCTAAAAGGGGCCAGGGGGGCGGACTGAGTCAGAAATGAGCAAAATCAAGCACAGTTGGGGCGTTTTGAGAAAATTGTGAAGGATTTTCTAAAGTGGGCAAAATTTGAAAAAAACGACAGGTCCGGTAGTGTCGAAAAAGTCAAAAATGGGGATTTTCCCAAATTTTTGCTAAAAGGGGCCAGGGGGCGGGCTGATTGAAAAACGAGCAAAATCAAGCACAGTTGGGGCGTTTTGTGAAAATTGTGAAGGATTTTCCAAACCGGGCAAAATTTGAAAAAAACGACAGGTCCGGTAGTGTCGAAAAGTCAAAAATGGGGATTTTCCCAAACCTTGCTAAAAGGTGCCAGGGGGCGGACTGAGTCAGAAAGGAGCAAAATCAAGCACAGTTGGGGCGTTGTGTGAAAATTGTGAAGGATTTTCCAAAGTGGGCAAAAATTTTAAAAACGACAGGGCCGGTAGTGTCGAAAAAGTCAAAAATGGGGATTTTCCCAAACCTTGCTAAAAGGGGCCAGGGGTGCGGACTGAGTCAGAAAGGAGCAAAATCAAGCACAGTTGGGGCGTTTTGTGAAAATTGTGAAGGATTTTCCAAAGTGGGCAAAATTTGAAAAAAAAAGACAGGGCCGGTAGTGTCGAAAAAGTCAAAAATGGGGATTTTCACAAAACTTGCTAAAAGGGGCCAGGGGGGCGGACTGAGTCAGAAAGGAGCAAAATCAAGCACAGTTGGGGCGTTTTGGGAAAATTGTGAAGGATTTTCCAACGTGGGCAAAAATTGAAAAAAACGACAGGGCCGGTAGTGTCGAAAAAGTCAAAAATGGGGATTTTCCCAAACCTTGCTAAAAGGGGCCAGGGGGGCGGACTGAGTCAGAAAGGAGCAAAATCAAGCACAGTTGGGGCGTTTTGGGAAAATTGTGAAGGATTTTCCAAACCGGGCAAAATTTGAAAAAAATGACAGTGCCGGTAGTGTCGAAAAAGTCAAAAATGGGGATTTTCCCAAACTTTGCTTAAAGAGGCCAGAGGGGGGGGCTGGGTGAAAAAGGAGCAAAATCAAGCACAGTTGGGGCGTTTTGTGAAAATTGTGAAGGATTTTCCAAAGTGGGCAAAAATTGAAAAAAACGACAGGGCCGGTAGTGTCGAAAAAGTCAAAAATGGGGATTTTCACAAACCTTGCTAAAAGGTGCCAGGGGGTGGACTGAGTCAGAAAGTTGCAAAATCAAGCACAGTTGGGGCGTTTTGAGAAAATTGTGAAGGATTTTCCAAAGTGGGCAAAATTTGAAAAAAACGACAGGTCCGGTAGTGTCGAAAAAGTCAAAAATTGGGATTTTCCCAAATTTTTGCTAAAAGGGGCCAGGGGGCGGGCTGATTGAAAAACGAGCAAAATCAAGCACAGTTGGGGCGTTTTGTGAAAATTGTGAAGGATTTTCCAAACCGGGCAAAATTTGAAAAAAAGACAGGGCCGGTAGTGTCGAAAAAGTCAAAAATGGGGATTTTCCCAAACCTTGCTAAAAGGTGCCAGGGGGTGGACTGAGTCAGAAAGTTGCAAAATCAAGCACAGTTGGGGCGTTTTGAGAAAATTGTGAAGGATTTTCCAAAGTGGGCAAAATTTGAAAAAAACGACAGGTCCGGTAGTGTCGAAAAAGTCAAAAATTGGGATTTTCCCAAATTTTTGCTAAAAGGGGCCAGGGGGCGGGCTGATTGAAAAACGAGCAAAATCAAGCACAGTTGGGGCGTTTTGTGAAAATTGTGAAGGATTTTCCAAACCGGGCAAAATTTGAAAAAAAGACAGGGCCGGTAGTGTCGAATAAGTCAAAAATGGGGATTTTCCCAAACCTTGCTAAAAGGTGCAGGGGGGCGGACTGAGTCAGAAAGGAGCAAAATCAAGCACAGTTGGGGCGTTGTGTGAAAATTGTGAAGGATTTTCCAAACCGGGCATACATTGAAAAAAAAGACAGGGCCGGTAGTGTCGAAAAAGTCAAAAATGGGGATTTTCACAAAATTTGCTTAAAGAGGCCAGAGGGGGGGGGCTGAGTGAAAAACGAGCAAAATCAAGCACAGTTGGGGCGTTTTGTGAAAATTGTGAAGGATTTTCCATAGTGGGCAAAAATTGAAAAAAACGACAGGGCCGGTAGTGTCGAAAAAGTCAAAAATGGGGATTTTCCCAAACCTTGCTAAAAGGGGCCAGGGGGGCGGGCTGAGTCAGAAAGGAGCAAAATCAAGCACAGTTGGGGCGTTGTGTGACAATTGTGAAGGATTTTCCAAAGTGGGCAAAAATTGAAAAAAACGACAGGGCCGGTAGTGTCGAAAAAGTCAAAAATGCGGATTTTCCCAAACCTTGCTAAAAGGGGCCAGGGGGGCGGACTGAGTCAGAAATGAGCAAAATCAAGCACTGTTGGGGCGTTTTGAGAAAATTGTGAAGGATTTTCCAAACCGGGCAAAATTTGAAAAAAAGACAGGGCCGGTAGTGTCGAAAAAGTCAAAAATGCAGATTTTCCCAAATCTTTGCTAAAAGGTGCCAGGGGGCGGGCTTATTGAAAAACGAGCAAAATCAAGCACAGTTGGGGCGTTTTGGGAAAATTGTGAAGGATTTTCCAAAACGGGCAAAATTTGAAAAAAACGACAGTGCCGGTAGTGTCGAAAAAGTCAAAAATGGGGATTTTCCCAAACTTTGCTTAAAGAGGCCAGAGAGGGGGGCTGTGTGAAAAAGGAGCAAAATCAAGCACAGTTGGGGCGTTTTGGGAAAATTGTGAAGGATTTTCCAAAGTGGGCAAAATTTGAAAAAAACGACAGGTCCGGTAGTGTCGAAAAAGTCAAAAATGGGGATTTTCCAAAACCTTGCTATAAGGGGCCAGGGGGGCGGACTAAGTAAGAAAGGAGCAAAATCAAGCACAGTTGGGGCGTTTTGGGAAAATTGTGAAGGATTTTCCAAACCGGGAAAAATTTGAAAAAAACGACATGGCCGGTAGTGTCGAAAAAGTCAAAAATGCAGATTTTTCCAAATCTTTGCTAAAAGGGGCCAGGGGGCGGGCTTATTGAAAAACGAGCAAAATCAAGCACAGTTGGGGCGTTTTGGGAAAATTGTGAAGGATTTTCCAAAGTGGGCAAAATTTGAAAAAAACGACAGGTCCGGTAGTGTCGAAAAAGTCAAAAATGGGGATTTTCCAAAACCTTGCTAAAAGGGGCCAGGGGGGCGGACTAAGTAAGAAATGAGCAAAATCAAGCACAGTTGGGGCGTTTTGGGAACATTGTGAAGGATTTTCCAAACCGGGCAAAATTTGAAAAAAACGACAGGGCCGGTAATGTCAAAATAGTCAAAAATGGGGATTTTCCCAAATCCTTGCTAAAAGGGGCCAGGGGGCGGGCTGAGTGAGAAAGGAGCAAAATCAAGCACAGTTGGGGCGTTGTGTGAAAATTGTGAAGGATTTTCCAAACCGGGCAAAATTTGAAAAAAAAGACAGGGCCGGTAGTGTCGAAAAAGTCAAAAATGGGTATTTTCCAAAACCTTGCTAAAAGGGGCCTGGGGGGCGGACTAAGTAAGAAAGGAGCAAAATCAAGCACAGTTGGGGCGTTGTGTGAAAATTGTGAAGGATTTTCCAAACCGGGCAAAAATTTTAAAAAACGACAGGGCCGGTAGTGTCGAAAAAGTCAAAAATGGGGATTTTCCCAAACCTTGCTAAAAGGGGCCAGGGGTGCGGACTGAGTCAGAAAGGAGCAAAATCAAGCACAGTTGGGGCGTTTTGTGAAAATTGTGAAGGATTTTCCAAACCGGGCAAAATTTGAAAAAAACGACAGGGGGCGGTAGTGTCGAAAAAAGTCAAAAATGCGGATTTTCCCAAATCTTTGCTAAAAGGTGCCAGGGGGTGGACTGAGTCAGAAAGGAGCAAAATCAAGCACAGTTGGGGCGTTTTGAGAAAATTGTGAAGGATTTTCCAAAGTGGGCAAAATTTGAAAAAAACGACAGTGCCGGTAGTGTCGAAAAAGTCAAAAATGGGGATTTTCCCAAACTTTGCTTAAAGAGGCCAGAGGGGGGGGCTGGGTGAAAAAGGAGCAAAATCAAGCAGAGTTGGGGCTTTTTTTTATGAAAATTTTGAAGGATTTTCCAAAGTGGGCAAAAATTGAAAAAAACGACAGGGGCGTTAGTGTCGAAAAAGTCAGAAAAAGTCAAAAATGGGGATTTTCACAAACCTTGCTAAAAGGTGCCAGGGGGTGGACTGAGTCAGAAAGGAGCAAAATCAAGCACAGTTGGGGCGTTTTGAGAAAATTGTGAAGGATTTTCCAAAGTGGGCAAAATTTGAAAAAAACGACAGGGCCGGTAGTGTCGAAAAAGTCAAAAATGGGGATTTTCCCAAATCCTTGCTAAAAGGGGCCAGGGGGCGGGCTGAGTGAGAAAGGAGCAAAATCAAGCACAGTTGGGGCGTTGTGTGAAAATTGTGAAGGATTTTCCAAACCGGGCAAAATTTGAAAAAAAAGACAGGGCCGGTAGTGTCGAAAAAGTCAAAAATGGGTATTTTCCAAAACCTTGCTAAAAGGGGCCTGGGGGGCGGACTAAGTAAGAAAGGAGCAAAATCAAGCACAGTTGGGGCGTTGTGTGAAAATTGTGAAGGATTTTCCAAACCGGGCAAAAATTTTAAAAAACGACAGGGCCGGTAGTGTCGAAAAAGTCAAAAATGGGGATTTTCCCAAACCTTGCTAAAAGGGGCCAGGGGTGCGGACTGAGTCAGAAAGGAGCAAAATCAAGCACAGTTGGGGCGTTTTGTGAAAATTGTGAAGGATTTTCCCAAACCGGGCAAAATTTGAAAAAAACGACAGGGGGGCGGTAGTGTCGAAAAAAGTCAAAAAATGCGGATTTTCCCAAATCTTTGCTAAAAGGTGCCGGTGGACTGAGTCAGAAAGGAGCAAAATCAAGCACAGTTGGGGCGTTTTGAGAAAATTGTGAAGGATTTTCCAAAGTGGGCAAAATTTGAAAAAAACGACAGTGCCGGTAGTGTCGAAAAAGTCAAAAATGGGGATTTTCCCAAACTTTGCTTAAAGAGGCCAGAGGGGGGGGCTGGGTGAAAAAGGAGCAAAATCAAGCAGAGTTGGGGCTTTTTTTTATGAAAATTTTGAAGGATTTTCCAAAGTGGGCAAAAATTGAAAAAAACGACAGGGGCGTTAGTGTCGAAAAAGTCAAAAATGGGGATTTTCACAAACCTTGCTAAAAGGTGCCAGGGGGTGGACTGAGTCAGAAAGGAGCAAAATCAAGCACAGTTGGGGCGTTTTGAGAAAATTGTGAAGGATTTTCCAAAGTGGGCAAATTTGAAAAAAACGACAGGGCCGGTAGTGTCGAAAAAGTCAAAAATGGGGATTTTCACAAAATTTGCTTAAAGAGGCCAGAGGGGGGGGGCTGAGTGAAAAACGAGCAAAATCAAGCACAGTTGGGGCGTTTTGTGAAAATTGTGAAGGATTTTCCAAACCGGGTAAAATTTGAAAAAAAAGACAGGGCCGGTAGTGTCGAAAAAGTCAAAAATGGGGATTTTCACAAACCTTGCTAAAAGGTGCCAGGGGGTGGACTGAGTCAGAAGGGAGCAAAATCAAGCACAGTCTGGGCGTTTTGAGAAAATTGTGAAGGATTTTCCAAAGTGGGCAAAATTTGAAAAAAACGACAGGTCCGGTAGTGTCGAAAAAGACAAAAATGGGGATTTTCCAAAACCTTGCTAAAGGGGGCCAGGGGGGCGGACTGAGTAAGAAAGGAGCAAAATCAAGCACAGTTGGGGCGTTTTGGGAAAATTGTGAAGGATTTTCTAAACCGGGCAAAATTTGAAAAAAACGACAGGGCCGGTAGTGTCGAAAAAGTGAAAAATGGGGATTTTCCCAAACCTTGCTAAAAGGGGCCAGGGGGGCGGACTGAGTCAGAAAGGAGCAAAATCAAGCACAGTTGGGGCGTTTTGGGAAAATTGTGAAGGATTTTCCAAACCGGGAAAAATTTGAAAAAAAACGACAGGGCCGGTAGTGTCAAAAAAGTCAAAAATAGGGATTTTCCCAAATTCTTGCTAAAAGGGGCCAGGGGGGCGGGCTGAGTGAGAAAGGAGCAAAATCAAGCACAGTTGGGGCGTTGTGTGAAAATTGTGAAGGATTTTCCAAACCGGGCAAAATTTGAAAAAAAAGACAGGGCCGGTAGTGTCGAAAAAGTGAAAAATGGGGATTTTCCCAAACCTTGCTAAAAGGGGCCAGGGGGCGGACTGAGTCAGAAAGGAGCAAAATCAAGCACAGTTGGGGCGTTTTGGGAAAATTGTGAAGGATTTTCCAAACCGGGAAAAATTTGAAAAAAAACGACAGGGCCGGTAGTGTCAAAAAAGTCAAAAATAGGGATTTTCCCAAATTCTTGCTAAAAGGGGCCAGGGGGGCGGGCTGAGTGAGAAAGGAGCAAAATCAAGCACAGTTGGGGCGTTGTGTGAAAATTGTGAAGGATTTTCCAAACCGGGCAAAATTTGAAAAAAAAGACAGGGCCGGTAGTGTCGAAAAAGTCAAAAATGCGGATTTTCCCAAATCATTGCTAAAAGGGGCCAGGGGGCGGGCTTATTGAAAAACGAGCAAAATCAAGCACAGTTGGGGCGTTTTGGGAAAATTGTGAAGGATTTTCCAAACCGGGCAAAATTTGAAAAAAACGACAGTGCCGGTAGTGTCGAAAAAGTCAAAAATGCGGATTTTCCCAAACTTTGCTTAAAGAGGCCAGAGGGGGGGGGGCTGGGTGAAAAAGGAGCAAAATCAAGCACAGTTGGGGCTTTTTTTTATGACAATTTTGAAGGATTTTCCAAAGTGGGCAAAAATTGAAAAAAACGACAGGGCCGGTAGTGTCGAAAAAGTCAAAAATGGGGATTTTCACAAACCTTGCTAAAAGGTGCCAGGGGGTGGACTGAGTCAGAAAGGAGCAAAATCAAGCACAGTTGGGGCGTTGTGTGAAAATTGTGAAGGATTTTCCAAAGTGGGCAAAAATTGAAAAAAACGACAGGGCCGGTAGTGTCGAAAAAGTCAAAAATGGGGATTTTCACAAAATTTGCTTAAAGAGGCCAGAGGGGGGGGCTGGGTGAAAAAGGAGCAAAATCAAGCACAGTTGGGGCTTTTTTTTATGAAAATTTTGAAGGATTTTCCAAAGTGGGCAAAAATTGAAAAAAACGACAGGGGCGTTAGTGTCGAAAAAGTCAAAAATGGGGATTTTCACAAACCTTGCTAAAAGGTGCCAGGGGGTGGACTGAGTCAGAAAGGAGCAAAATCAAGCACAGTTGGGGCGTTTTGAGAAAATTGTGAAGGATTTTCCAAAGTGGGCAAAATTTGAAAAAAACGACAGGGCCGGTAGTGTCGAAAAAGTCAAAAATGGGGATTTTCACAAAATTTGCTTAAAGAGGCCAGAGGGGGGGGGCTGAGTGAAAAACGAGAAAAATCAAGCACAGTTGGGGCGTTTTGTGAAAATTGTGAAGGATTTTCCAAACCGGGTAAAATTTGAAAAAAAAGACAGGGCCGGTAGTGTCGAAAAAGTCAAAAATGGGGATTTTCACAAACCTTGCTAAAAGGTGCCAGGGGGTGGACTGAGTCAGAAAGGAGCAAAATCAAGCACAGTTGGGGCGTTTTGAGAAAATTGTGAAGGATTTTCCAAAGTGGGCAAAATTTGAAAAAAACGACAGGTCCGGTAGTGTCGAGAAAGACAAAAATTGGGATTTTCCCAAATTTTTGGTAAAAGGGGCCAGGGGGCGGGCTGATTGAAAAACGAGCAAAATCAAGCACAGTTGGGGCGTTTTGTGAAAATTGTGAAGGATTTTCCAAAGTGGGCAAAAATTGAAAAAAAAGAGAGTGCCGGTAGTGTCGAAAAAGTCAAAAATGGGGATTTTCCCAAACCTTGCTAAAAGGGGCCAGGGGGGTGGACTGAGTCAGAAAGGAGCAAAATCAAGCATAGTTGAGGCGTTTTGGGAAAATTGTGAAGGATTTTCCAAAGTGGGCAAAAATTTTAAAAAACGACAGGGCCGGTAGTGTCGAAAAAGTCAAAAATGGGGATTTTCCCAAACCTTGCTAAAAGGGGCCAGGGGGGCGGGCTGAGTGAGAAAGGAGCAAAATCAAGCACAGTTGGGGCGTTGTGTGAAAATTGTGAAGGATTTTCCAAACCGGGCAAAATTTGAAAAAAACGACAGGGCCGGTAGTGTCGAAAAAGTCAAAAATGGGGATTTTCACAAACATTGCTTAAAGAGGCCAGAGGGGGGGGGGCTGAGTGAAAAAGGAGCAAAATCAAGCACAGTTGGGGCGTTTTGTGAAAATTGTGAAGGATTTTCCAAACCGGGCAAAATTTGAAAAAAAAGACAGGGCCGGTAGTGTCGAAAAAGTCAAAAATGGGGATTTTCCCAAACCTTGCTAAAAGGGGCCAGGGGGGTGGACTGAGTCAGAAAGGAGCAAAATCAAGCATAGTTGGGGCGTTTTGGGAAAATTGTGAAGGATTTTCCAAAGTGGGCAAAAATTTTAAAAAACGACAGGGCCGGTAGTGTCGAAAAAGTCAAAAATGGGGATTTTCCCAAACCTTGCTAAAAGGGGCCAGGGGGGCGGGCTGAGTGAGAAAGGAGCAAAATCAAGCACAGTTGGGGCGTTGTGTGAAAATTGTGAAGGATTTTCCAAACCGGGCAAAATTTGAAAAAAACGACAGGGCCGGTAGTGTCGAAAAAGTCAAAAATGGGGATTTTCACAATCATTGCTTAAAGAGGTCAGAGGGGGGGGGCTGAGTGAAAAAGGAGCAAAATCAAGCACAGTTGGGGCGTTTTGTGAAAATTGTGAAGGATTTTCCAAACCGGGCAAAATTTGAAAAAAAAGACAGGGCCGGTAGTGTCGAAAAAGTCAAAAATGGGGATTTTCCCAAAACTTGCTAAAAGGGGCCAGGGGGGCGGACTGAGTCAGAAAGGAGCAAAATCAAGCACAGTTGGGGCGTTTTGGGAAAATTGTGAAGGATTTTCCAACGTGGGCAAAAATTGAAAAAAACGACAGGGCCGGTAGTGTCGAAAAAGTCAAAAATGCGGATTTTCCCAAACCTTGCTAAAAGGGGCCAGGGGGGCGGACTGAGTCAGAAAGGAGCAAAATCAAGCACAGTTGGGGCGTTTTGGGAAAATTGTGAAGGATTTTCCAAACCGGGCAAAATTTGAAAAAAACGACAGGTCCGGTAGTGTCGAAAAAATCAAAAATGGGGATTTTCCCAAACCTTGCTAAAACGGGCCAGGGGGGCGGACTGAGTCAGAAAGGAGCAAAATCAAGCACAGTTGGGGCGTTTTGTGAAAATTGTGAAGGATTTTCCAAAGTGGGCAAAAATTGAAAAAAACGACAGGGCCGGTAGTGTCGAAAAAGTAAAAAATGGGGATTTTCCCAAACCTTGCTAAAAGGGGCCAGACAGGCAGGCTGAGTGAAAAAGGATCAAAATCATGCACAGTTGGGGCGTTTTGTGAAAATTGTGAAGGATTTTCCAAAGTGGGCAAAAATTGAAAAAAAAGACAGTGCCGGTAGTGTCGAAAAAGTCAAAAATGGGGATTTTCCCAAACCTTGCTAAAAGGGGCCAGGGGGCGGGCTGAGTGAAAAACGAGCACAGTTGGGGCGTTTTGTGAAAATTGTGAAGGATTTTCCAAAGTGGGCAAAAATTGAAAAAAAAGACAGTGCCGGTAGTGTCGAAAAAGTCAAAAATGGGGATTTTCCCAAACCTTGCTAAAAGGGGCCAGGGGGGCGGACTGAGTCAGAAAGGTGCAAAATCAAGCACAGTTGGGGCGTTTGGGAAAATTGTGAAGGATTTTCTAACGTGGGCAAAAATTGAAAAAAACGACAGAAAAACGACAGGGCTGGTAGTGTCGAAAAAGTCAAAAATGGGGATTTTCCCAAACCTTGCTAAAAGGGGCCAGGGGGCGGACTGAGTCAGAAAGGAGCAAAATCAAGCACAGTTGGGGCGTTTTGGGAAAATTGTGAAGGATTTTCCAAACCGGGCAAAATTTGAAAAAAAACGACAGGGCCGGTAGTGTCGAAAAAGTCAAAAATGGGGATTTTCCCAAACCTTGCTAAAAGGGGCCAGGGGGGCGGACTGAGTCAGAAAGGGGCAAAATCAAGCACAGTTGGGGCGTTTGGGAAAATTGTGAAGGATTTTCTAACGTGGGCAAAAATTGAAAAAAACGACAGGGCTGGTAGTGTCGAAAAAGTCAAAAATGGGGATTTTCCCAAACCTTGGTAAAAGGGGCCATGGGGGCGGACTGAGTCAGAAAGGAGCAAAATCAAGCACAGTTGGGGCGTTTTGGGAAAATTGTGAAGGATTTTCCAAAGTTGGCAAAAATTTTAAAAAACGACAGGGCCGGTAGTGTCGAAAAAGTCAAAAATGGGGATTTTCCCAAACCTTGCTAAAAGGGGCCAGGGGGCGGACTGAGTCAGAAAGGAGCAAAATCAAGCACAGTTAGGGCGTTTTGGGAAAATTGTGAAGGATTTTCCAAACCGGGCAAAATTTGAAAAAAACGACAGGGCCGGTAGTGTCGAAAAAGTCAAAAATGGGGATTTTCCCAAATCCTTGCTAAAAGGGGCCAGGGGGGCGGGCTGAGTGAGAAAGGAGCAAAATCAAGCACAGTTGGGGCGTTGTGTGAAAATTGTGAAGGATTTTCCAAAGTGGGAAAAAATTGAAAAAAACGACAGGGCCGGTAGTGTCGAAAAAGTCAAAAATGGGGATTTTCCCAAACCTTGCTAAAAGGGGCCAGGGGGGCGGGCTGAGTGAGAAAGGAGCAAAATCAAGCACAGTTGGGGCGTTTTGAGAAAATTGTGAAGGATTTTCCAAACCGGGCAAAATTTGAAAAAAACGACAGGGCCGGTAGTGTCGAAAAAGTCAAAAATGCGGATTATCCCAAACCTTGCTAAAAGGGGCCAGGGGGGCGGACTGAGTCAGAAAGGAGAAAAATCAAGCACAGTTGGGGCGTTTTGGGAAAATTGTGAAGGATTTTCCAAACCGGGCAAAATTGGAAAAAAACGACAGGGCCGGTAGTGTCGAAAAAGTAAAAAATGGGGATTTTCCCAAACCTTGCTAAAAGGGGCCAGGGGGGCGGACTGAGTCAGAAAGGAGCAAAATCAAGCACAGTTGGGGCGTTTTGGGAAAATTGTGAAGGATTTTCCAAACCGGGCAAAATTTGAAAAAAACGACAGGTCCGGTAGTGTCAGAAAAAATCAAAAATGGGGATTTTCCCAAACCTTGCTAAAAGGGGCCAGGGGGGCGGACTGAGTCAGAAAGGAGCAAAATCAAGCACAGTTGGGGCGTTTTGGGAAGATTGTGAAGGATTTTCCAAAGTGGGCAAAAATTTAAAAAAACGACAAGGCCGGTAGTGTCGAAAAAGTCAAAAATGGGGATTTTCCCAAATCCTTGCTAAAAGGGGCCAGGGGGGCGGGCTGAGTGAGAAAGGAGCAAAATCAAGCACAGTTGGGGCGTTTTGTGAAAATTGTGAAGGATTTTCCAAAGTGGGTAAAAATTGAAAAAAACGACAGGGCCAGTAGTGTCGAAAAAGTCAAAAATGGGGATTTCCCCAAAACTTGCTAAAAGGGGCCAGGGGGGCGGGCTGAGTGAGAAAGGAGATAAATCAAGCATAGTTGGGGCATTTGGTGAAAATTGTGAAGGATTTTCCAAAGTGGGCAAAAATTTAAAAAAAACGACAGGGCCGGTAGTGTCGAAAAAGTCAAAAATGGGGATTTTCCCAAACCTTGCTAAAAGGGGCCAGGGGGGCGGACTGAGTCAGAAAGGAGCAAAATCAAGCACAGTTGGGGAGTTTTGGTAAAATTGTGAAGGATTTTCCAACGTGGGCAAAAATTGAAAAAAACGACAGGGCCGGTAGTGTCGAAAAAGTCAAAAATGGGGATTTTCCCAAACCTTGCTAAAAGGGGCCAGGGGGGCGGGCTGAGTGAGAAAGGAGCAAAATCAAGCACAGTTGGGGCGTTTTGAGAAAATTGTGAAGGATTTTCCAAACCGGGCAAAATTTGAAAAAAACGACAGGGCCGGTAGTGTCGAAAAAGTCAAAAATGCGGATTATCCCAAACCTTGCTAAAAGGGGCCAGGGGGGGCGGACTGAGTCAGAAAGGAGAAAAATCAAGCACAGTTGGGGCGTTTTGGGAAAATTGTGAAGGATTTTCCAAACCGGGCAAAATTGGAAAAAAACGACAGGGCCGGTAGTGTCGAAAAAGTAAAAAATGGGGATTTTCCCAAACCTTGCTAAAAGGGGCCAGGGGGGCGGACTGAGTCAGAAAGGAGCAAAATCAAGCACAGTTGGGGCGTTTTGGGAAAATTGTGAAGGATTTTCCAAACCGGGCAAAATTTGAAAAAAACGACAGGTCCGGTAGTGTCAGAAAAAATCAAAAATGGGGATTTTCCCAAACCTTGCTAAAAGGGGCCAGGGGGGCGGACTGAGTCAGAAAGGAGCAAAATCAAGCACAGTTGGGGCGTTTTGGGAAGATTGTGAAGGATTTTCCAAAGTGGGCAAAAATTTAAAAAAACGACAAGGCCGGTAGTGTCGAAAAAGTCAAAAATGGGGATTTTCCCAAATCCTTGCTAAAAGGGGCCAGGGGGGCGGGCTGAGTGAGAAAGGAGCAAAATCAAGCACAGTTGGGGCGTTTTGTGAAAATTGTGAAGGATTTTCCAAAGTGGGTAAAAATTGAAAAAAACGACAGGGCCAGTAGTGTCGAAAAAGTCAAAAATGGGGATTTCCCCAAAACTTGCTAAAAGGGGCCAGGGGGGCGGGCTGAGTGAGAAAGGAGATAAATCAAGCATAGTTGGGGCATTTGGTGAAAATTGTGAAGGATTTTCCAAAGTGGGCAAAAATTTAAAAAAAACGACAGGGCCGGTAGTGTCGAAAAAGTCAAAAATGGGGATTTTCCCAAACCTTGCTAAAAGGGGCCAGGGGGGCGGACTGAGTCAGAAAGGAGCAAAATCAAGCACAGTTGGGGAGTTTTGGTAAAATTGTGAAGGATTTTCCAACGTGGGCAAAAATTGAAAAAAACGACAGGGCTGGTAGTGTCGAAAAAGTCAAAAATGGGGATTTTCCCAAACCTTGCTAAAAGGGGCCAGGGGGGCGGACTGTGTCAGAAAGGAGCAAAATCAAGCACAGTTGGGGCGTTTTGGGAAAATTGTGAAGGATTTTCCAAAGTGGGTAAAAATTGAAAAAAACGACAGGGCCAGTAGTGTCGAAAAAGTCAAAAATGGGGATTTCCCTAAAACTTGCTAAAAGGGGCCAGGGGGGCGGGCTGAGTGAGAAAAGGAGCAAAATCAAGCACAGTTGGGGCGTTTTGAGAAAATTGTGAAGGATTTTCCAAACCGGGCAAAATTTGAAAAAAAACGACAGGGCCGGTAGTGTCGAAAAAGTCAAAAATGGGGATTTTCCCAAACCTTGCTAAAAGGGGCCAGGGGGGCGGACTGAGTCAGAAAGGAGCAAAATCAAGCACAGTTGGGGAGTTTTGGTAAAATTGTGAAGGATTTTCCAACGTGGGCAAAAATTGAAAAAAACGACAGGGCTGGTAGTGTCGAAAAAGTCAAAAATGGGGATTTTCCCAAACCTTGCTAAAAGGGGCCAGGGGGGCGGACTGTGTCAGAAAGGAGCAAAATCAAGCACAGTTGGGGCGTTTTGGGAAAATTGTGAAGGATTTTCCAAAGTGGGTAAAAATTGAAAAAAACGACAGGGCCGGTAGTGTCGAAAAAGTCAAAAATGGGGATTTTCCCAAACCTTGCTAAAAGGGGCCAGGGGGGCGGACTGAGTCAGAAAGGAGCAAAATCAAGCACAGTTGGGGCGTTTTGTGAAAATTGTGAAGGATTTTCCAAACCGGGCAAAATTTGAAAAAAACGACAGGGCCGGTAGTGTCGAAAAAGTCAAAAATGCGGATTTTCCCAAATCTTTGCTAAAAGGGGCCAGAGGGCGGGCTGATTGAAAAACGAGCAAAATCAAGCACAGTTGGGGCGTTTTGTGAAAATTGTGAAGGATTTTCCAAACCGGGCAAAATTTGAAAAAAAGACAGGGCCGGTAGTGTCGAAAAAGACAAAAATGGGGATTTTCACAAAATTTGCTTAAAGAGGCCAGAGGGGGGGGCTGAGTGAAAAACGAGCAAAATCAAGCACAGTTGGGGCGTTTTGTGAAAATTGTGAAGGATTTTCCATAGTGGGCAAAAATTGAAAAAAACGACAGGGCCGGTAGTGTCGAAAAAGTCAAAAATGGGGATTTTCCAAAACCTTGCTAAAAGGGGCCAGGGGGGCGGACTAAGTAAGAAAGGAGCAAAATCAAGCACAGTTGGGGCGTTTTGGAAAAATTGTGAAGGATTTTCCAAACCGGGCAAAATTTGAAAAAAAACGACAGGGCCGGTAGTGTCGAAAAAGTCAAAAATGGGGATTTTCCCAAACCTTGCTAAAAGGGGCCAGGGGGGCGGACTGAGTCAGAAAGGAGCAAAATCAAGCACAGTTGGGGAGTTTTGGTAAAATTGTGAAGGATTTTCCAACGTGGGCAAAAATTGAAAAAAACGACAGGGCTGGTAGTGTCGAAAAAGTCAAAAATGGGGATTTTCCCAAACCTTGCTAAAAGGGGCCAGGGGGGCGGACTGTGTCAGAAAGGAGCAAAATCAAGCACAGTTGGGGCGTTTTGGGAAAATTGTGAAGGATTTTCCAAAGTGGGTAAAAATTGAAAAAAAACGACAGGGCCGGTAGTGTCGAAAAAGTCAAAAATGGGGATTTTCCCAAACCTTGCTAAAAGGGGCCAGGGGGGCGGACTGAGTCAGAAAGGAGCAAAATCAAGCACAGTTGGGGCGTTTTGTGAAAATTGTGAAGGATTTTCCAAACCGGGCAAAATTTGAAAAAAACGACAGGGCCGGTAGTGTCGAAAAAGTCAAAAATGCGGATTTTCCCAAATCTTTGCTAAAAGGGGCCAGAGGGCGGGCTGATTGAAAAACGAGCAAAATCAAGCACAGTTGGGGCGTTTTGGGAAAATTGTGAAGGATTTTCCAAACCGGGCAAAATTTGAAAAAAAGACAGGGCCGGTAGTGTCGAAAAAGACAAAAATGGGGATTTTCACAAAATTTGCTTAAAGAGGCCAGAGGGGGGGGCTGAGTGAAAAACGAGCAAAATCAAGCACAGTTGGGGCGTTTTGTGAAAATTGTGAAGGATTTTCCATAGTGGGCAAAAATTGAAAAAAACGACAGGGCCGGTAGTGTCGAAAAAGTCAAAAATGGGGATTTTCCCAAACCTTGCTAAAAGGGGCCAGGGGTGCGGACTGAGTCAGAAAGGAGCAAAATCAAGCACAGTTGGGGCGTTTTGGGAAAATTGTGAAGGATTTTCCAAACCGGGCAAAATTTGAAAAAAACGACAGGGCCGGTAGTGTCGAAAAAGTCAAAAATGGGGATTTTCCCAAATTCTTGCTAAAAGGGGCCAGGGGGGCGGGCTGAGTGAGAAAGGA
This sequence comes from Scomber scombrus, assembly GCF_963691925.1. Lineage (NCBI taxonomy): Eukaryota > Metazoa > Chordata > Actinopteri > Scombriformes > Scombridae > Scomber > Scomber scombrus. Next base: position 32,982,260 of record NC_084978.1, read on the forward strand.
GCAAAATCAAGCACAGTTGGGGCGTTGTGTGAAAATTGTGAAGGATTTTCCAAACCGGGCAAAATTTGAAAAAAAAGACAGGGCCGGTAGTGTCGAAAAAGTCAAAAATGCGGATTTTCCAAAACCTTGCTAAAAGGGGCCAGGGGTGCGGACTGAGTCAGAAAGGAGCAAAATCAAGCACAGTTGGGGCGTTTTGGGAAAATTGTGAAGGATTTTCCAAACCGGGCATAAATTGAAAAAAAAGACAGGGCCGGTAGTGTCGAAAAAGTCAAAAATGGGGATTTTCCCAAACCTTGCTAAAAGGGGCCAGGGGGGCGGACTGAGTCAGAAAGGAGCAAAATCAAGCACAGTTGGGGCGTTTAGGGAAAATTGTGAAGGATTTTCCAAACCGGGCAAAATTTGAAAAAAACGACAGGGCTGGTAGTGTCGAAAAAGTCAAAAATGGGGATTTTCCCAAATTCTTGCTAAAAGGGGCCAGGGGGGCGGGCTGAGTGAGAAAGGAGCAAAATCAAGCACAGTTGGGGCGTTGTGTGGAAATTGTGAAGGATTTTCCAAACCGGGCAAAATTTGAAAAAAAAGACAGGGCCGGTAGTGTCGAAAAAGTCAAAAATGGGGATTTTCCAAAACCTTGCTAAAAGGGGCCAGGGGGGCGGACTAAGTAAGAAAGTAGCAAAATCAAGCACAGTTGGGGCGTTTTGGGAAAATTGTGAAGGATTTTCCAAACCGGGCAAAATTTGAAAAAAACGACAGGGCCGGTAGTGTCGAAAAAGTCAAAAATGCGGATTTTCCCAAATCATTGCTAAAAGCGGCCAGGGGGCGGGCTTATTGAAAAACGAGCAAAATCAAGCACAGTTGGGGCGTTTTGTGAAAATTGTGAAGGATTTTCCAAAGTGGGCAAAAATTGAAAAAAAAGAGAGTGCCGGTAGTGTCGAAAAAGTCAAAAATGGGGATTTTCCCAAACCTTGCTAAAAGGGGCCAGGGGGGTGGACTGAGTCAGAAAGGAGCAAAATCAAGCATAGTTGAGGCGTTTTGGGAAAATTGTGAAGGATTTTCCAAAGTGGGCAAAAATTTTAAAAAACGACAGGGCCGGTAGTGTCGAAAAAGTCAAAAATGGGGATTTTCCCAAACCTTGCTAAAAGGGGCCAGGGGGGCGGGCTGAGTGAGAAAGGAGCAAAATCAAGCACAGTTGGGGCGTTGTGTGAAAATTGTGAAGGATTTTCCAAACCGGGCAAAATTTGAAAAAAACGACAGGGCCGGTAGTGTCGAAAAAGTCAAAAATGGGGATTTTCACAAACATTGCTTAAAGAGGCCAGAGGGGGGGGGGCTGAGTGAAAAAGGAGCAAAATCAAGCACAGTTGGGGCGTTTTGTGAAAATTGTGAAGGATTTTCCAAACCGGGCAAAATTTGAAAAAAAAGACAGGGCCGGTAGTGTCGAAAAAGTCAAAAATGGGGATTTTCCCAAACCTTGCTAAAAGGGGCCAGGGGGGTGGACTGAGTCAGAAAGGAGCAAAATCAAGCATAGTTGGGGCGTTTTGGGAAAATTGTGAAGGATTTTCCAAAGTGGGCAAAAATTTTAAAAAACGACAGGGCCGGTAGTGTCGAAAAAGTCAAAAATGGGGATTTTCCCAAACCTTGCTAAAAGGGGCCAGGGGGGCGGGCTGAGTGAGAAAGGAGCAAAATCAAGCACAGTTGGGGCGTTGTGTGAAAATTGTGAAGGATTTTCCAAACCGGGCAAAATTTGAAAAAAACGACAGGGCCGGTAGTGTCGAAAAAGTCAAAAATGGGGATTTTCACAATCATTGCTTAAAGAGGTCAGAGGGGGGGGGCTGAGTGAAAAAGGAGCAAAATCAAGCACAGTTGGGGCGTTTTGTGAAAATTGTGAAGGATTTTCCAAACCGGGCAAAATTTGAAAAAAAAGACAGGGCCGGTAGTGTCGAAAAAGTCAAAAATGGGGATTTTCCCAAAACTTGCTAAAAGGGGCCAGGGGGGCGGACTGAGTCAGAAAGGAGCAAAATCAAGCACAGTTGGGGCGTTTTGGGAAAATTGTGAAGGATTTTCCAACGTGGGCAAAAATTGAAAAAAACGACAGGGCCGGTAGTGTCGAAAAAGTCAAAAATGCGGATTTTCCCAAACCTTGCTAAAAGGGGCCAGGGGGGCGGACTGAGTCAGAAAGGAGCAAAATCAAGCACAGTTGGGGCGTTTTGGGAAAATTGTGAAGGATTTTCCAAACCGGGCAAAATTTGAAAAAAACGACAGGTCCGGTAGTGTCGAAAAAATCAAAAATGGGGATTTTCCCAAACCTTGCTAAAACGGGCCAGGGGGGCGGACTGAGTCAGAAAGGAGCAAAATCAAGCACAGTTGGGGCGTTTTGTGAAAATTGTGAAGGATTTTCCAAAGTGGGCAAAAATTGAAAAAAACGACAGGGCCGGTAGTGTCGAAAAAGTAAAAAATGGGGATTTTCCCAAACCTTGCTAAAAGGGGCCAGACAGGCAGGCTGAGTGAAAAAGGATCAAAATCATGCACAGTTGGGGCGTTTTGTGAAAATTGTGAAGGATTTTCCAAAGTGGGCAAAAATTGAAAAAAAAGACAGTGCCGGTAGTGTCGAAAAAGTCAAAAATGGGGATTTTCCCAAACCTTGCTAAAAGGGGCCAGGGGGCGGGCTGAGTGAAAAACGAGCACAGTTGGGGCGTTTTGTGAAAATTGTGAAGGATTTTCCAAAGTGGGCAAAAATTGAAAAAAAAGACAGTGCCGGTAGTGTCGAAAAAGTCAAAAATGGGGATTTTCCCAAACCTTGCTAAAAGGGGCCAGGGGGGCGGACTGAGTCAGAAAGGTGCAAAATCAAGCACAGTTGGGGCGTTTGGGAAAATTGTGAAGGATTTTCTAACGTGGGCAAAAATTGAAAAAAACGACAGGGCTGGTAGTGTCGAAAAAGTCAAAAATGGGGATTTTCCCAAACCTTGCTAAAAGGGGCCAGGGGGCGGACTGAGTCAGAAAGGAGCAAAATCAAGCACAGTTGGGGCGTTTTGGGAAAATTGTGAAGGATTTTCCAAACCGGGCAAAATTTGAAAAAAACGACAGGGCCGGTAGTGTCGAAAAAGTCAAAAATGGGGATTTTCCCAAACCTTGCTAAAAGGGGCCAGGGGGGCGGACTGAGTCAGAAAGGGGCAAAATCAAGCACAGTTGGGGCGTTTGGGAAAATTGTGAAGGATTTTCTAACGTGGGCAAAAATTGAAAAAAATGACAGGGCTGGTAGTGTCGAAAAAGTCAAAAATGGGGATTTTCCCAAACCTTGGTAAAAGGGGCCATGGGGGCGGACTGAGTCAGAAAGGAGCAAAATCAAGCACAGTTGGGGCGTTTTGGGAAAATTGTGAAGGATTTTCCAAAGTTGGCAAAAATTTTAAAAAACGACAGGGCCGGTAGTGTCGAAAAAGTCAAAAATGGGGATTTTCCCAAATCCTTGCTAAAAGGGGCAAGGGGGGCGGGCTGAGTGAGAAAGGAGCAAAATCAAGCACAGTTGGGGCGTTGTGTGAAAATTGTGAAGGATTTTCCAAAGTGGGAAAAAATTGAAAAAAACGACAGGGCCGGTAGTGTCGAAAAAGTCAAAAATGGGGATTTTCCCAAACCTTGCTAAAAGGGGCCAGGGGGGCGGGCTGAGTGAGAAAGGAGCAAAATCAAGCACAGTTGGGGCGTTTTGAGAAAATTGTGAAGGATTTTCCAAACCGGGCAAAATTTGAAAAAAACGACAGGGCCGGTAGTGTCGAAAAAGTCAAAAATGCGGATTATCCCAAACCTTGCTAAAAGGGGCCAGGGGGGCGGACTGAGTCAGAAAGGAGAAAAATCAAGCACAGTTGGGGCGTTTTGGGAAAATTGTGAAGGATTTTCCAAACCGGGCAAAATTGGAAAAAAACGACAGGGCCGGTAGTGTCGAAAAAGTAAAAAATGGGGATTTTCCCAAACCTTGCTAAAAGGGGCCAGGGGGGCGGACTGAGTCAGAAAGGAGCAAAATCAAGCACAGTTGGGGCGTTTTGGGAAAATTGTGAAGGATTTTCCAAACCGGGCAAAATTTGAAAAAAACGACAGGTCCGGTAGTGTCAGAAAAAATCAAAAATGGGGATTTTCCCAAACCTTGCTAAAAGGGGCCAGGGGGGCGGACTGAGTCAGAAAGGAGCAAAATCAAGCACAGTTGGGGCGTTTTGTGAAAATTGTGAAGGATTTTCCAAAGTGGGTAAAAATTGAAAAAAACGGCAGGGCCAGTAGTGTCGAAAAAGTCAAAAATGGGGATTTCCCCAAAACTTGCTAAAAGGGGCCAGGGGGGCGGGCTGAGTGAGAAAGGAGATAAATCAAGCATAGTTGGGGCATTTGGTGAAAATTGTGAAGGATTTTCCAAAGTGGGCAAAAATTTAAAAAAAACGACAGGGCCGGTAGTGTCGAAAAAGTCAAAAATGGGGATTTTCCCAAACCTTGCTAAAAGGGGCCAGGGGGCGGACTGAGTCAGAAAGGAGCAAAATCAAGCACAGTTGGGGAGTTTTGGTAAAATTGTGAAGGATTTTCCAACGTGGGCAAAAATTGAAAAAAACGACAGGGATGGTAGTGTCGAAAAAGTCAAAAATGGGGATTTTCCCAAACCTTGCTAAAAGGGGCCAGGGGGGCGGACTGTGTCAGAAAGGAGCAAAATCAAGCACAGTTGGGGCGTTTTGGGAAAATTGTGAAGGATTTTCCAAAGTGGGTAAAAATTGAAAAAAACGACAGGGCCAGTAGTGTCGAAAAAGTCAAAAATGGGGATTTCCCCAAAACTTGCTAAAAGGGGCCAGGGTGGCGGGCTGAGTGAGAAAGGAGCAAAATCAAGCACAGTTGGGGCGTTTTGAGAAAATTGTGAAGGATTTTCCAAACCGGGCAAAATTTGAAAAAAAACGACAGGTCCGGTAGTGTCGAAAAAGTCAAAAATGGGGATTTTCCAAAACCTTGCTAAAAGGGGCCAGGGGGGCGGACTAAGTAAGAAAGGAGCAAAATCAAGCACAGTTGGGGAGTTTTGGTAAAATTGTGAAGGATTTTCCAACGTGGGCAAAAATTGAAAAAAACGACAGGGCTGGTAGTGTCGAAAAAGTCAAAAATGGGGATTTTCCCAAACCTTGCTAAAAGGGGCCAGGGGGGCGGACTGTGTCAGAAAGGAGCAAAATCAAGCACAGTTGGGGCGTTTTGGGAAAATTGTGAAGGATTTTCCAAAGTGGGTAAAAATTGAAAAAAACGACAGGGCCGGTAGTGTCGAAAAAGTCAAAAATGGGGATTTTCCCAAACCTTGCTAAAAGGGGCCAGGGGGGCGGACTGAGTCAGAAAGGAGCAAAATCAAGCACAGTTGGGGCGTTTTGGGAAAATTGTGAAGGATTTTCCAAAGTGGGCAAAAATTTAAAAAAACGACAAGGCCGGTAGTGTCGAAAAAGTCAAAAATGGGGATTTTCCCAAATCCTTGCTAAAAGGGGCCAGGGGGGCGGGCTGAGTGAGAAAGGAGCAAAATCAAGCACAGTTGGGGCGTTTTGTGAAAATTGTGAAGGATTTTCCAAAGTGGGTAAAAATTGAAAAAAACGACAGGGCCAGTAGTGTCGAAAAAGTCAAAAATGGGGATTTCCCCAAAACTTGCTAAAAGGGGCCAGGGGGGCGGGCTGAGTGAGAAAGGAGATAAATCAAGCATAGTTGGGGCATTTGGTGAAAATTGTGAAGGATTTTCCAAAGTGGGCAAAAATTTAAAAAAAACGACAGGGCCGGTAGTGTCGAAAAAGTCAAAAATGGGGATTTTCCCAAACCTTGCTAAAAGGGGCCAGGGGGGCGGACTGAGTCAGAAAGGAGCAAAATCAAGCACAGTTGGGGAGTTTTGGTAAAATTGTGAAGGATTTTCCAACGTGGGCAAAAATTGAAAAAAACGACAGGGCTGGTAGTGTCGAAAAAGTCAAAAATGGGGATTTTCCCAAACCTTGCTAAAAGGGGCCAGGGGGGCGGACTGTGTCAGAAAGGAGCAAAATCAAGCACAGTTGGGGCGTTTTGGGAAAATTGTGAAGGATTTTCCAAAGTGGGTAAAAATTGAAAAAAACGACAGGGCCAGTAGTGTCGAAAAAGTCAAAAATGGGGATTTCCCCAAAACTTGCTAAAAGGGGCCAGGGGGGCGGGCTGAGTGAGAAAAGGAGCAAAATCAAGCACAGTTGGGGCGTTTTGAGAAAATTGTGAAGGATTTTCCAAACCGGGCAAAATTTGAAAAAAAACGACAGGTCCGGTAGTGTCGAAAAAGTCAAAAATGGGGATTTTCCAAAACCTTGCTAAAAGGGGCCAGGGGGGCGGACTAAGTAAGAAAGGAGCAAAATCAAGCACAGTTGGGGCGTTTTGGAAAAATTGTGAAGGATTTTCCAAACCGGGCAAAATTTGAAAAAAAACGACAGGGCCGGTAGTGTCGAAAAAGTCAAAAATGGGGATTTTCCCAAACCTTGCTAAAAGGGGCCAGGGGGGCGGACTGAGTCAGAAAGGAGCAAAATCAAGCACAGTTGGGGAGTTTTGGTAAAATTGTGAAGGATTTTCCAACGTGGGCAAAAATTGAAAAAAACGACAGGGCTGGTAGTGTCGAAAAAGTCAAAAATGGGGATTTTCCCAAACCTTGCTAAAAGGGGCCAGGGGGGCGGACTGTGTCAGAAAGGAGCAAAATCAAGCACAGTTGGGGCGTTTTGGGAAAATTGTGAAGGATTTTCCAAAGTGGGTAAAAATTGAAAAAAACGACAGGGCCGGTAGTGTCGAAAAAGTCAAAAATGGGGATTTTCCCAAACCTTGCTAAAAGGGGCCAGGGGGGCGGACTGAGTCAGAAAGGAGCAAAATCAAGCACAGTTGGGGCGTTTTGTGAAAATTGTGAAGGATTTTCCAAACCGGGCAAAATTTGAAAAAAACGACAGGGCCGGTAGTGTCGAAAAAGTCAAAAATGCGGATTTTCACAAATCTTTGCTAAAAGGGGCCAGAGGGCGGGCTGATTGAAAAAGGAGCAAAATCAAGCACAGTTGGGGCGTTTTGTGAAAATTGTGAAGGATTTTCCAAACCGGGCAAAATTTGAAAAAAAGACAGGGCCGGTAGTGTCGAAAAAGACAAAAATGGGGATTTTCACAAAATTTGCTTAAAGAGGCCAGAGGGGGGGGCTGAGTGAAAAACGAGCAAAATCAAGCACAGTTGGGGCGTTTTGTGAAAATTGTGAAGGATTTTCCATAGTGGGCAAAAATTGAAAAAAACGACAGGGCCGGTAGTGTCGAAAAAGTCAAAAATGGGGATTTTCCAAAACCTTGCTAAAAGGGGCCAGGGGGGCGGACTAAGTAAGAAAGGAGCAAAATCAAGCACAGTTGGGGAGTTTTGGTAAAATTGTGAAGGATTTTCCAACGTGGGCAAAAATTGAAAAAAACGACAGGGCTGGTAGTGTCGAAAAAGTCAAAAATGGGGATTTTCCCAAACCTTGCTAAAAGGGGCCAGGGGGGCGGACTGTGTCAGAAAGGAGCAAAATCAAGCACAGTTGGGGCGTTTTGGGAAAATTGTGAAGGATTTTCCAAAGTGGGTAAAAATTGAAAAAAAACGACAGGGCCGGTAGTGTCGAAAAAGTCAAAAATGGGGATTTTCCCAAACCTTGCTAAAAGGGGCCAGGGGGGCGGACTGAGTCAGAAAGGAGCAAAATCAAGCACAGTTGGGGCGTTTTGTGAAAATTGTGAAGGATTTTCCAAACCGGGCAAAATTTGAAAAAAACGACAGGGCCGGTAGTGTCGAAAAAGTCAAAAATGCGGATTTTCCCAAATCTTTGCTAAAAGGGGCCAGAGGGCGGGCTGATTGAAAAACGAGCAAAATCAAGCACAGTTGGGGCGTTTTGGGAAAATTGTGAAGGATTTTCCAAACCGGGCAAAATTTGAAAAAAAGACAGGGCCGGTAGTGTCGAAAAAGACAAAAATGGGGATTTTCACAAAATTTGCTTAAAGAGGCCAGAGGGGGGGGCTGAGTGAAAAACGAGCAAAATCAAGCACAGTTGGGGCGTTTTGTGAAAATTGTGAAGGATTTTCCATAGTGGGCAAAAATTGAAAAAAACGACAGGGCCGGTAGTGTCGAAAAAGTCAAAAATGGGGATTTTCCCAAACCTTGCTAAAAGGGGCCAGGGGGGCGGGCTGAGTGAGAAAGGAGCAAAATCAAGCACAGTTGGGGCGTTGTGTGAAAATTGTGAAGGATTTTCCAAACCGGGCAAAATTTGAAAAAAAAGACAGGGCCGGTAGTGTCGAAAAAGTCAAAAATGCGGATTTTCCAAAACCTTGCTAAAAGGGGCCAGGGGTGCGGACTGAGTCAGAAAGGAGCAAAATCAAGCACAGTTGGGGCGTTTTGGGAAAATTGTGAAGGATTTTCCAAACCGGGCATAAATTGAAAAAAAAGACAGGGCCGGTAGTGTCGAAAAAGTCAAAAATGGGGATTTTCCCAAACCTTGCTAAAAGGGGCCAGGGGGGCGGACTGAGTCAGAAAGGAGCAAAATCAAGCACAGTTGGGGCGTTTAGGGAAAATTGTGAAGGATTTTCCAAACCGGGCAAAATTTGAAAAAAACGACAGGGCCGGTAGTGTCGAAAAAGTCAAAAATGGGGATTTTCCCAAATTCTTGCTAAAAGGGGCCAGGGGGGCGGGCTGAGTGAGAAAGGAGCAAAATCAAGCACAGTTGGGGCGTTGTGTGGAAATTGTGAAGGATTTTCCAAACCGGGCAAAATTTGAAAAAAAAGACAGGGCCGGTAGTGTCGAAAAAGTCAAAAATGGGGATTTTCCAAAACCTTGCTAAAAGGGGCCAGGGGGGCGGACTAAGTAAGAAAGTAGCAAAATCAAGCACAGTTGGGGCGTTTTGGGAAAATTGTGAAGGATTTTCCAAACCGGGCAAAATTTGAAAAAAACGACAGGGCCGGTAGTGTCGAAAAAGTCAAAAATGCGGATTTTCCCAAATCATTGCTAAAAGCGGCCAGGGGGCGGGCTTATTGAAAAACGAGCAAAATCAAGCACAGTTGGGGCGTTTTGTGAAAATTGTGAAGGATTTTCCAAAGTGGGCAAAAATTGAAAAAAACGACAGGGCCGGTAGTGTCGAAAAAGTAAAAAATGGGGATTTTCCCAAACCTTGCTAAAAGGGGCCAGACAGGCAGGCTGAGTGAAAAAGGATCAAAATCATGCACAGTTGGGGCGTTTTGTGAAAATTGTGAAGGATTTTCCAAAGTGGGCAAAAATTGAAAAAAAAGACAGTGCCGGTAGTGTCGAAAAAGTCAAAAATGGGGATTTTCCCAAACCTTGCTAAAAGGGGCCAGGGGGCGGGCTGAGTGAAAAACGAGCACAGTTGGGGCGTTTTGTGAAAATTGTGAAGGATTTTCCAAAGTGGGCAAAAATTGAAAAAAAAGACAGTGCCGGTAGTGTCGAAAAAGTCAAAAATGGGGATTTTCCCAAACCTTGCTAAAAGGGGCCAGGGGGGCGGACTGAGTCAGAAAGGTGCAAAATCAAGCACAGTTGGGGCGTTTGGGAAAATTGTGAAGGATTTTCTAACGTGGGCAAAAATTGAAAAAAACGACAGGGCTGGTAGTGTCGAAAAAGTCAAAAATGGGGATTTTCCCAAACCTTGCTAAAAGGGGCCAGGGGGCGGACTGAGTCAGAAAGGAGCAAAATCAAGCACAGTTGGGGCGTTTTGGGAAAATTGTGAAGGATTTTCCAAACCGGGCAAAATTTGAAAAAAACGACAGGGCCGGTAGTGTCGAAAAAGTCAAAAATGGGGATTTTCCCAAACCTTGCTAAAAGGGGCCAGGGGGGCGGACTGAGTCAGAAAGGGGCAAAATCAAGCACAGTTGGGGCGTTTGGGAAAATTGTGAAGGATTTTCTAACGTGGGCAAAAATTGAAAAAAATGACAGGGCTGGTAGTGTCGAAAAAGTCAAAAATGGGGATTTTCCCAAACCTTGGTAAAAGGGGCCATGGGGGCGGACTGAGTCAGAAAGGAGCAAAATCAAGCACAGTTGGGGCGTTTTGGGAAAATTGTGAAGGATTTTCCAAAGTTGGCAAAAATTTTAAAAAACGACAGGGCCGGTAGTGTCGAAAAAGTCAAAAATGGGGATTTTCCCAAATCCTTGCTAAAAGGGGCCAGGGGGGCGGGCTGAGTGAGAAAGGAGCAAAATCAAGCACAGTTGGGGCGTTGTGTGAAAATTGTGAAGGATTTTCCAAAGTGGGAAAAAATTGAAAAAAACGACAGGGCCGGTAGTGTCGAAAAAGTCAAAAATGGGGATTTTCCCAAACCTTGCTAAAAGGGGCCAGGGGGGCGGGCTGAGTGAGAAAGGAGCAAAATCAAGCACAGTTGGGGCGTTTTGAGAAAATTGTGAAGGATTTTCCAAACCGGGCAAAATTTGAAAAAAACGACAGGGCCGGTAGTGTCGAAAAAGTCAAAAATGCGGATTATCCCAAACCTTGCTAAAAGGGGCCAGGGGGGCGGACTGAGTCAGAAAGGAGAAAAATCAAGCACAGTTGGGGCGTTTTGGGAAAATTGTGAAGGATTTTCCAAACCGGGCAAAATTGGAAAAAAACGACAGGGCCGGTAGTGTCGAAAAAGTAAAAAATGGGGATTTTCCCAAACCTTGCTAAAAGGGGCCAGGGGGGCGGACTGAGTCAGAAAGGAGCAAAATCAAGCACAGTTGGGGCGTTTTGGGAAAATTGTGAAGGATTTTCCAAACCGGGCAAAATTTGAAAAAAACGACAGGTCCGGTAGTGTCAGAAAAAATCAAAAATGGGGATTTTCCCAAACCTTGCTAAAAGGGGCCAGGGGGGCGGACTGAGTCAGAAAGGAGCAAAATCAAGCACAGTTGGGGCGTTTTGTGAAAATTGTGAAGGATTTTCCAAAGTGGGTAAAAATTGAAAAAAACGACAGGGCCAGTAGTGTCGAAAAAGTCAAAAATGGGGATTTCCCCAAAACTTGCTAAAAGGGGCCAGGGGGGCGGGCTGAGTGAGAAAGGAGATAAATCAAGCATAGTTGGGGCATTTGGTGAAAATTGTGAAGGATTTTCCAAAGTGGGCAAAAATTTAAAAAAAACGACAGGGCCGGTAGTGTCGAAAAAGTCAAAAATGGGGATTTTCCCAAACCTTGCTAAAAGGGGCCAGGGGGGCGGACTGAGTCAGAAAGGAGCAAAATCAAGCACAGTTGGGGAGTTTTGGTAAAATTGTGAAGGATTTTCCAACGTGGGCAAAAATTGAAAAAAACGACAGGGATGGTAGTGTCGAAAAAGTCAAAAATGGGGATTTTCCCAAACCTTGCTAAAAGGGGCCAGGGGGGCGGACTGTGTCAGAAAGGAGCAAAATCAAGCACAGTTGGGGCGTTTTGGGAAAATTGTGAAGGATTTTCCAAAGTGGGTAAAAATTGAAAAAAACGACAGGGCCAGTAGTGTCGAAAAAGTCAAAAATGGGGATTTCCCCAAAACTTGCTAAAAGGGGCCAGGGTGGCGGGCTGAGTGAGAAAGGAGCAAAATCAAGCACAGTTGGGGCGTTTTGAGAAAATTGTGAAGGATTTTCCAAACCGGGCAAAATTTGAAAAAAAACGACAGGTCCGGTAGTGTCGAAAAAGTCAAAAATGGGGATTTTCCAAAACCTTGCTAAAAGGGGCCAGGGGGGCGGACTAAGTAAGAAAGGAGCAAAATCAAGCACAGTTGGGGAGTTTTGGTAAAATTGTGAAGGATTTTCCAACGTGGGCAAAAATTGAAAAAAACGACAGGGCTGGTAGTGTCGAAAAAGTCAAAAATGGGGATTTTCCCAAACCTTGCTAAAAGGGGCCAGGGGGGCGGACTGTGTCAGAAAGGAGCAAAATCAAGCACAGTTGGGGCGTTTTGGGAAAATTGTGAAGGATTTTCCAAAGTGGGTAAAAATTGAAAAAAACGACAGGGCCGGTAGTGTCGAAAAAGTCAAAAATGGGGATTTTCCCAAACCTTGCTAAAAGGGGCCAGGGGGGCGGACTGAGTCAGAAAGGAGCAAAATCAAGCACAGTTGGGGCGTTTTGTGAAAATTGTGAAGGATTTTCCAAACCGGGCAAAATTTGAAAAAAACGACAGGGCCGGTAGTGTCGAAAAAGTCAAAAATGCGGATTTTCCCAAATCTTTGCTAAAAGGGGCCAGAGGGCGGGCTGATTGAAAAACGAGCAAAATCAAGCACAGTTGGGGCGTTTTGTGAAAATTGTGAAGGATTTTCCAAACCGGGCAAAATTTGAAAAAAAGACAGGGCCGGTAGTGTCGAAAAAGACAAAAATGGGGATTTTCACAAAATTTGCTTAAAGAGGCCAGAGGGGGGGGCTGAGTGAAAAACGAGCAAAATCAAGCACAGTTGGGGCGTTTTGTGAAAATTGTGAAGGATTTTCCATAGTGGGCAAAAATTGAAAAAAACGACAGGGCCGGTAGTGTCGAAAAAGTCAAAAATGGGGATTTTCCAAAACCTTGCTAAAAGGGGCCAGGGGGGCGGACTAAGTAAGAAAGGAGCAAAATCAAGCACAGTTGGGGCGTTTTGGAAAAATTGTGAAGGATTTTCCAAACCGGGCAAAATTTGAAAAAAAACGACAGGGCCGGTAGTGTCGAAAAAGTCAAAAATGGGGATTTTCCCAAACCTTGCTAAAAGGGGCCAGGGGGGCGGACTGAGTCAGAAAGGAGCAAAATCAAGCACAGTTGGGGAGTTTTGGTAAAATTGTGAAGGATTTTCCAACGTGGGCAAAAATTGAAAAAAACGACAGGGCTGGTAGTGTCGAAAAAGTCAAAAATGGGGATTTTCCCAAACCTTGCTAAAAGGGGCCAGGGGGGCGGACTGTGTCAGAAAGGAGCAAAATCAAGCACAGTTGGGGCGTTTTGGGAAAATTGTGAAGGATTTTCCAAAGTGGGTAAAAATTGAAAAAAACGACAGGGCCGGTAGTGTCGAAAAAGTCAAAAATGGGGATTTTCCCAAACCTTGCTAAAAGGGGCCAGGGGGGCGGACTGAGTCAGAAAGGAGCAAAATCAAGCACAGTTGGGGCGTTTTGTGAAAATTGTGAAGGATTTTCCAAACCGGGCAAAATTTGAAAAAAACGACAGGGCCGGTAGTGTCGAAAAAGTCAAAAATGCGGATTTTCCCAAATCTTTGCTAAAAGGGGCCAGAGGGCGGGCTGATTGAAAAACGAGCAAAATCAAGCACAGTTGGGGCGTTTTGTGAAAATTGTGAAGGATTTTCCAAACCGGGCAAAATTTGAAAAAAAGACAGGGCCGGTAGTGTCGAAAAAGACAAAAATGGGGATTTTCACAAAATTTGCTTAAAGAGGCCAGAGGGGGGGGGCTGAGTGAAAAACGAGCAAAATCAAGCACAGTTGGGGCGTTTTGTGAAAATTGTGAAGGATTTTCCATAGTGGGCAAAAATTGAAAAAAACGACAGGGCCGGTAGTGTCGAAAAAGTCAAAAATGGGGATTTTCCCAAACCTTGCTAAAAGGGGCCAGGGGTGCGGACTGAGTCAGAAAGGAGCAAAATCAAGCACAGTTGGGGCGTTTTGGGAAAATTGTGAAGGATTTTCCAAACCGGGCAAAATTTGAAAAAAACGACAGGGCCGGTAGTGTCGAAAAAGTCAAAAATGGGGATTTTCCCAAATTCTTGCTAAAAGGGGCCAGGGGGGCGGGCTGAGTGAGAAAGGAGCAAAATCAAGCACAGTTGGGGCGTTGTGTGAAAATTGTGAAGGATTTTCCAAACCGGGCAAAATTTGAAAAAAAAGACAGGGCCGGTAGTGTCGAAAAAGTCAAAAATGCGGATTTTCCAAAACCTTGCTAAAAGGGGCCAGGGGTGCGGACTGAGTCAGAAAGGAGCAAAATCAAGCACAGTTGGGGCGTTTTGGGAAAATTGTGAAGGATTTTCCAAAGTGGGTAAAAATTGAAAAAAAAGACAGGGCCGGTAGTGTCGAAAAGTCAAAAATGGGGATTTTCCCAAATCCTTGCTAAAAGGGGCCAGGGGGGCGGGCTGAGTGAGAAAGGCGCAAAATCAAGCACAGTTGGGGCGTTTTGTGAAAATTGTGAAGGATTTTCCAAAGTGGGTAAAAATTGAAAAAAACGACAGGGCCAGTAGTGTCGAAAAAGTCAAAAATGGGGATTTCCCCAAAACTTGCTAAAAGGGGCCAGGGGGGCGGGCTGAGTGAGAAAGGAGATAAATCAAGCATAGTTGGGGCATTTGGTGAAAATTGTGAAGGATTTTCCAAAGTGGGCAAAAATTTAAAAAAAACGACAGGGCCGGTAGTGTCGAAAAAGTCAAAAATGGGGATTTTCCCAAACCTTGCTAAAAGGGGCCAGGGGGGCGGACTGAGTCAGAAAGGAGCAAAATCAAGCACAGTTGGGGAGTTTTGGTAAAATTGTGAAGGATTTTCCAACGTGGGCAAAAATTGAAAAAAACGACAGGGATGGTAGTGTCGAAAAAGTCAAAAATGGGGATTTTCCCAAACCTTGCTAAAAGGGGCCAGGGGGGCGGACTGTGTCAGAAAGGAGCAAAATCAAGCACAGTTGGGGCGTTTTGGGAAAATTGTGAAGGATTTTCCAAAGTGGGTAAAAATTGAAAAAAACGACAGGGCCAGTAGTGTCGAAAAAGTCAAAAATGGGGATTTCCCCAAAACTTGCTAAAAGGGGCCAGGGTGGCGGGCTGAGTGAGAAAGGAGCAAAATCAAGCACAGTTGGGGCGTTTTGAGAAAATTGTGAAGGATTTTCCAAACCGGGCAAAATTTGAAAAAAAACGACAGGTCCGGTAGTGTCGAAAAAGTCAAAAATGGGGATTTTCCAAAACCTTGCTAAAAGGGGCCAGGGGGGCGGACTAAGTAAGAAAGGAGCAAAATCAAGCACAGTTGGGGAGTTTTGGTAAAATTGTGAAGGATTTTCCAACGTGGGCAAAAATTGAAAAAAACGACAGGGCTGGTAGTGTCGAAAAAGTCAAAAATGGGGATTTTCCCAAACCTTGCTAAAAGGGGCCAGGGGGGCGGACTGTGTCAGAAAGGAGCAAAATCAAGCACAGTTGGGGCGTTTTGGGAAAATTGTGAAGGATTTTCCAAAGTGGGTAAAAATTGAAAAAAACGACAGGGCCGGTAGTGTCGAAAAAGTCAAAAATGGGGATTTTCCCAAACCTTGCTAAAAGGGGCCAGGGGGGCGGACTGAGTCAGAAAGGAGCAAAATCAAGCACAGTTGGGGCGTTTTGTGAAAATTGTGAAGGATTTTCCAAACCGGGCAAAATTTGAAAAAAACGACAGGGCCGGTAGTGTCGAAAAAGTCAAAAATGCGGATTTTCCCAAATCTTTGCTAAAAGGGGCCAGAGGGCGGGCTGATTGAAAAACGAGCAAAATCAAGCACAGTTGGGGCGTTTTGTGAAAATTGTGAAGGATTTTCCAAACCGGGCAAAATTTGAAAAAAAGACAGGGCCGGTAGTGTCGAAAAAGACAAAAATGGGGATTTTCACAAAATTTGCTTAAAGAGGCCAGAGGGGGGGGCTGAGTGAAAAACGAGCAAAATCAAGCACAGTTGGGGCGTTTTGTGAAAATTGTGAAGGATTTTCCATAGTGGGCAAAAATTGAAAAAAACGACAGGGCCGGTAGTGTCGAAAAAGTCAAAAATGGGGATTTTCCAAAACCTTGCTAAAAGGGGCCAGGGGGGCGGACTAAGTAAGAAAGGAGCAAAATCAAGCACAGTTGGGGCGTTTTGGAAAAATTGTGAAGGATTTTCCAAACCGGGCAAAATTTGAAAAAAAACGACAGGGCCGGTAGTGTCGAAAAAGTCAAAAATGGGGATTTTCCCAAACCTTGCTAAAAGGGGCCAGGGGGGCGGACTGAGTCAGAAAGGAGCAAAATCAAGCACAGTTGGGGAGTTTTGGTAAAATTGTGAAGGATTTTCCAACGTGGGCAAAAATTGAAAAAAACGACAGGGCTGGTAGTGTCGAAAAAGTCAAAAATGGGGATTTTCCCAAACCTTGCTAAAAGGGGCCAGGGGGGCGGACTGTGTCAGAAAGGAGCAAAATCAAGCACAGTTGGGGCGTTTTGGGAAAATTGTGAAGGATTTTCCAAAGTGGGTAAAAATTGAAAAAAACGACAGGGCCGGTAGTGTCGAAAAAGTCAAAAATGGGGATTTTCCCAAACCTTGCTAAAAGGGGCCAGGGGGGCGGACTGAGTCAGAAAGGAGCAAAATCAAGCACAGTTGGGGCGTTTTGTGAAAATTGTGAAGGATTTTCCAAACCGGGCAAAATTTGAAAAAAACGACAGGGCCGGTAGTGTCGAAAAAGTCAAAAATGCGGATTTTCCCAAATCTTTGCTAAAAGGGGCCAGAGGGCGGGCTGATTGAAAAACGAGCAAAATCAAGCACAGTTGGGGCGTTTTGTGAAAATTGTGAAGGATTTTCCAAACCGGGCAAAATTTGAAAAAAAGACAGGGCCGGTAGTGTCGAAAAAGACAAAAATGGGGATTTTCACAAAATTTGCTTAAAGAGGCCAGAGGGGGGGGGCTGAGTGAAAAACGAGCAAAATCAAGCACAGTTGGGGCGTTTTGTGAAAATTGTGAAGGATTTTCCATAGTGGGCAAAAATTGAAAAAAACGACAGGGCCGGTAGTGTCGAAAAAGTCAAAAATGGGGATTTTCCCAAACCTTGCTAAAAGGGGCCAGGGGTGCGGACTGAGTCAGAAAGGAGCAAAATCAAGCACAGTTGGGGCGTTTTGGGAAAATTGTGAAGGATTTTCCAAACCGGGCAAAATTTGAAAAAAACGACAGGGCCGGTAGTGTCGAAAAAGTCAAAAATGGGGATTTTCCCAAATTCTTGCTAAAAGGGGCCAGGGGGGCGGGCTGAGTGAGAAAGGAGCAAAATCAAGCACAGTTGGGGCGTTGTGTGAAAATTGTGAAGGATTTTCCAAACCGGGCAAAATTTGAAAAAAAAGACAGGGCCGGTAGTGTCGAAAAAGTCAAAAATGCGGATTTTCCAAAACCTTGCTAAAAGGGGCCAGGGGTGCGGACTGAGTCAGAAAGGAGCAAAATCAAGCACAGTTGGGGCGTTTTGGGAAAATTGTGAAGGATTTTCCAAAGTGGGTAAAAATTGAAAAAAAAGACAGGGCCGGTAGTGTCGAAAAAGTCAAAAATGGGGATTTTCCCAAACCTTGCTAAAAGGGGCCAGGGGGGCGGACTGAGTCAGAAAGGAGCAAAATCAAGCACAGTTGGGGCGTTTTGGGAAAATTGTGAAGGATTTTCCAAAGTGGGTAAAAATTGAAAAAAAAGACAGGGCCGGTAGTGTCGAAAAGTCAAAAATGGGGATTTTCCCAAATCCTTGCTAAAAGGGGCCAGGGGGGCGGGCTGAGTGAGAAAGGCGCAAAATCAAGCACAGTTGGGGCGTTTTGTGAAAATTGTGAAGGATTTTCCAAAGTGGGTAAAAATTGAAAAAAACGACAGGGCCAGTAGTGTCGAAAAAGTCAAAAATGGGGATTTCCCCAAAACTTGCTAAAAGGGGCCAGGGGGGCGGGCTGAGTGAGAAAGGAGATAAATCAAGCATAGTTGGGGCATTTGGTGAAAATTGTGAAGGATTTTCCAAAGTGGGCAAAAATTTAAAAAAAACGACAGGGCCGGTAGTGTCGAAAAAGTCAAAAATGGGGATTTTCCCAAACCTTGCTAAAAGGGGCCAGGGGGGCGGACTGAGTCAGAAAGGAGCAAAATCAAGCACAGTTGGGGAGTTTTGGTAAAATTGTGAAGGATTTTCCAACGTGGGCAAAAATTGAAAAAAACGACAGGGATGGTAGTGTCGAAAAAGTCAAAAATGGGGATTTTCCCAAACCTTGCTAAAAGGGGCCAGGGGGGCGGACTGTGTCAGAAAGGAGCAAAATCAAGCACAGTTGGGGCGTTTTGGGAAAATTGTGAAGGATTTTCCAAAGTGGGTAAAAATTGAAAAAAACGACAGGGCCAGTAGTGTCGAAAAAGTCAAAAATGGGGATTTCCCCAAAACTTGCTAAAAGGGGCCAGGGTGGCGGGCTGAGTGAGAAAGGAGCAAAATCAAGCACAGTTGGGGCGTTTTGAGAAAATTGTGAAGGATTTTCCAAACCGGGCAAAATTTGAAAAAAAACGACAGGTCCGGTAGTGTCGAAAAAGTCAAAAATGGGGATTTTCCAAAACCTTGCTAAAAGGGGCCAGGGGGGCGGACTAAGTAAGAAAGGAGCAAAATCAAGCACAGTTGGGGAGTTTTGGTAAAATTGTGAAGGATTTTCCAACGTGGGCAAAAATTGAAAAAAACGACAGGGCTGGTAGTGTCGAAAAAGTCAAAAATGGGGATTTTCCCAAACCTTGCTAAAAGGGGCCAGGGGGGCGGACTGTGTCAGAAAGGAGCAAAATCAAGCACAGTTGGGGCGTTTTGGGAAAATTGTGAAGGATTTTCCAAAGTGGGTAAAAATTGAAAAAAACGACAGGGCCGGTAGTGTCGAAAAAGTCAAAAATGGGGATTTTCCCAAACCTTGCTAAAAGGGGCCAGGGGGGCGGACTGAGTCAGAAAGGAGCAAAATCAAGCACAGTTGGGGCGTTTTGTGAAAATTGTGAAGGATTTTCCAAACCGGGCAAAATTTGAAAAAAACGACAGGGCCGGTAGTGTCGAAAAAGTCAAAAATGCGGATTTTCCCAAATCTTTGCTAAAAGGGGCCAGAGGGCGGGCTGATTGAAAAACGAGCAAAATCAAGCACAGTTGGGGCGTTTTGTGAAAATTGTGAAGGATTTTCCAAACCGGGCAAAATTTGAAAAAAAGACAGGGCCGGTAGTGTCGAAAAAGACAAAAATGGGGATTTTCACAAAATTTGCTTAAAGAGGCCAGAGGGGGGGGCTGAGTGAAAAACGAGCAAAATCAAGCACAGTTGGGGCGTTTTGTGAAAATTGTGAAGGATTTTCCATAGTGGGCAAAAATTGAAAAAAACGACAGGGCCGGTAGTGTCGAAAAAGTCAAAAATGGGGATTTTCCAAAACCTTGCTAAAAGGGGCCAGGGGGGCGGACTAAGTAAGAAAGGAGCAAAATCAAGCACAGTTGGGGCGTTTTGGAAAAATTGTGAAGGATTTTCCAAACCGGGCAAAATTTGAAAAAAAACGACAGGGCCGGTAGTGTCGAAAAAGTCAAAAATGGGGATTTTCCCAAACCTTGCTAAAAGGGGCCAGGGGGGCGGACTGAGTCAGAAAGGAGCAAAATCAAGCACAGTTGGGGAGTTTTGGTAAAATTGTGAAGGATTTTCCAACGTGGGCAAAAATTGAAAAAAACGACAGGGCTGGTAGTGTCGAAAAAGTCAAAAATGGGGATTTTCCCAAACCTTGCTAAAAGGGGCCAGGGGGGCGGACTGTGTCAGAAAGGAGCAAAATCAAGCACAGTTGGGGCGTTTTGGGAAAATTGTGAAGGATTTTCCAAAGTGGGTCAAAATTGAAAAAAACGACAGGGCCGGTAGTGTCGAAAAAGTCAAAAATGGGGATTTTCCCAAACCTTGCTAAAAGGGGCCAGGGGGGCGGACTGAGTCAGAAAGGAGCAAAATCAAGCACAGTTGGGGCGTTTTGTGAAAATTGTGAAGGATTTTCCAAACCGGGCAAAATTTGAAAAAAACGACAGGGCCGGTAGTGTCGAAAAAGTCAAAAATGCGGATTTTCCCAAATCTTTGCTAAAAGGGGCCAGAGGGCGGGCTGATTGAAAAACGAGCAAAATCAAGCACAGTTGGGGCGTTTTGTGAAAATTGTGAAGGATTTTCCAAACCGGGCAAAATTTGAAAAAAAGACAGGGCCGGTAGTGTCGAAAAAGACAAAAATGGGGATTTTCACAAAATTTGCTTAAAGAGGCCAGAGGGGGGGGGCTGAGTGAAAAACGAGCAAAATCAAGCACAGTTGGGGCGTTTTGTGAAAATTGTGAAGGATTTTCCATAGTGGGCAAAAATTGAAAAAAACGACAGGGCCGGTAGTGTCGAAAAAGTCAAAAATGGGGATTTTCCCAAACCTTGCTAAAAGGGGCCAGGGGTGCGGACTGAGTCAGAAAGGAGCAAAATCAAGCACAGTTGGGGCGTTTTGGGAAAATTGTGAAGGATTTTCCAAACCGGGCAAAATTTGAAAAAAACGACAGGGCCGGTAGTGTCGAAAAAGTCAAAAATGGGGATTTTCCCAAATTCTTGCTAAAAGGGGCCAGGGGGGCGGGCTGAGTGAGAAAGGAGCAAAATCAAGCACAGTTGGGGCGTTGTGTGAAAATTGTGAAGGATTTTCCAAACCGGGCAAAATTTGAAAAAAAAGACAGGGCCGGTAGTGTCGAAAAAGTCAAAAATGCGGATTTTCCAAAACCTTGCTAAAAGGGGCCAGGGGTGCGGACTGAGTCAGAAAGGAGCAAAATCAAGCACAGTTGGGGCGTTTTGGGAAAATTGTGAAGGATTTTCCAAAGTGGGTAAAAATTGAAAAAAAAGACAGGGCCGGTAGTGTCGAAAAAGTCAAAAATGGGGATTTTCCCAAACCTTGCTAAAAGGGGCCAGGGGGGCGGACTGAGTCAGAAAGGAGCAAAATCAAGCACAGTTGGGGCGTTTAGGGAAAATTGTGAAGGATTTTCCAAACCGGGCAAAATTTGAAAAAAACGACAAGGCCGGTAGTGTCGAAAAAGTCAAAAATGGGGATTTTCCCAAATTCTTGCTAAAAGGGGCCAGGGGGGCGGGCTGAGTGAGAAAGGAGCAAAATCAAGCACAGTTGGGGCGTTGTGTGGAAATTGTGAAGGATTTTCCAAACCGGGCAAAATTTGAAAAAAAAGACAGGGCCGGTAGTGTCGAAAAAGTCAAAAATGGGGATTTTCCAAAACCTTGCTAAAAGGGGCCAGGGGGGCGGACTGAGTGAGAAAGGAGCAAAATCAAGCACAGTTGGGGCGTTGTGTGAAAATTGTGAAGGATTTTCCAAACCGGGCAAAATTTGAAAAAAACGACAGGGCCGGTAGTGTCGAAAAAGTCAAAAATGGGGATTTTCACAAACATTGCTTAAAGAGGCCAGAGGGGGGGGGGCTGAGTGAAAAAGGAGCAAAATCAAGCACAGTTGGGGCGTTTTGTGAAAATTGTGAAGGATTTTCCAAAGTGGGCAAAAATTGAAAAAAAAGAGAGTGCCGGTAGTGTCGAAAAAGTCAAATATGGGGATTTTCCCAAACCTTGCTAAAAGGGGCCAGGGGGGTGGACTGAGTCAGAAAGGAGCAAAATCAAGCATAGTTGAGGCGTTTTGGGAAAATTGTGAAGGATTTTCCAAAGTGGGCAAAAATTTTAAAAAACGACAGGGCCGGTAGTGTCGAAAAAGTCAAAAATGGGGATTTTCCCAAACCTTGCTAAAAGGGGCCAGGGGGGCGGGCTGAGTGAGAAAGGAGCAAAATCAAGCACAGTTGGGGCGTTGTGTGAAAATTGTGAAGGATTTTCCAAACCGGGCAAAATTTGAAAAAAACGACAGGGCCGGTAGTGTCGAAAAAGTCAAAAATGGGGATTTTCACAAACATTGCTTAAAGAGGCCAGAGGGGGGGGGGCTGAGTGAAAAAGGAGCAAAATCAAGCACAGTTGGGGCGTTTTGTGAAAATTGTGAAGGATTTTCCAAACCGGGCAAAATTTGAAAAAAAAGACAGGGCCGGTAGTGTCGAAAAAGTCAAAAATGGGGATTTTCCCAAACCTTGCTAAAAGGGGCCAGGGGGGTGGACTGAGTCAGAAAGGAGCAAAATCAAGCATAGTTGGGGCGTTTTGGGAAAATTGTGAAGGATTTTCCAAAGTGGGCAAAAATTTTAAAAAACGACAGGGCCGGTAGTGTCGAAAAAGTCAAAAATGGGGATTTTCCCAAACCTTGCTAAAAGGGGCCAGGGGGGCGGGCTGAGTGAGAAAGGAGCAAAATCAAGCACAGTTGGGGCGTTGTGTGAAAATTGTGAAGGATTTTCCAAACCGGGCAAAATTTGAAAAAAACGACAGGGCCGGTAGTGTCGAAAAAGTCAAAAATGGGGATTTTCACAATCATTGCTTAAAGAGGTCAGAGGGGGGGGGCTGAGTGAAAAAGGAGCAAAATCAAGCACAGTTGGGGCGTTTTGTGAAAATTGTGAAGGATTTTCCAAACCGGGCAAAATTTGAAAAAAAAGACAGGGCCGGTAGTGTCGAAAAAGTCAAAAATGGGGATTTTCCCAAAACTTGCTAAAAGGGGCCAGGGGGGCGGACTGAGTCAGAAAGGAGCAAAATCAAGCACAGTTGGGGCGTTTTGGGAAAATTGTGAAGGATTTTCCAACGTGGGCAAAAATTGAAAAAAACGACAGGGCCGGTAGTGTCGAAAAAGTCAAAAATGCGGATTTTCCCAAACCTTGCTAAAAGGGGCCAGGGGGGCGGACTGAGTCAGAAAGGAGCAAAATCAAGCACAGTTGGGGCGTTTTGGGAAAATTGTGAAGGATTTTCCAAACCGGGCAAAATTGGAAAAAAACGACAGGGCCGGTAGTGTCGAAAAAGTAAAATATGGGGATTTTCCCAAACCTTACTAAAAGGGGCCAGGGGGGCGGACTGAGTCAGAAAGGAGCAAAATCAAGCACAGTTGGGGCGTTTTGGGAAAATTGTGAAGGATTTTCCAAACCGGGCAAAATTTGAAAAAAACGACAGGTCCGGTAGTGTCGAAAAAATCAAAAATGGGGATTTTCCCAAACCTTGCTAAAACGGGCCAGGGGGGCGGACTGAGTCAGAAAGGAGCAAAATCAAGCACAGTTGGGGCGTTTTGTGAAAATTGTGAAGGATTTTCCAAAGTGGGCAAAAATTGAAAAAAACGACAGGGCCGGTAGTGTCGAAAAAGTAAAAAATGGGGATTTTCCCAAACCTTGCTAAAAGGGGCCAGACAGGCAGGCTAAGTGAAAAAGGATCAAAATCATGCACAGTTGGGGCGTTTTGTGAAAATTGTGAAGGATTTTCCAAAGTGGGCAAAAATTGAAAAAAAAGACAGTGCCGGTAGTGTCGAAAAAGTCAAAAATGGGGATTTTCCCAAACCTTGCTAAAAGGGGCCAGGGGGCGGGCTGAGTGAAAAACGAGCAAAATCAAGCACAGTTGGGGCGTTTTGTGAAAATTGTGAAGGATTTTCCAAAGTGGGCAAAAATTGAAAAAAAAGACAGTGCCGGTAGTGTCGAAAAAGTCAAAAATGGGGATTTTCCCAAACCTTGCTAAAAGGGGCCAGGGGGGCGGACTGAGTCAGAAAGGTGCAAAATCAAGCACAGTTGGGGCGTTTGGGAAAATTGTGAAGGATTTTCTAACGTGGGCAAAAATTGAAAAAAACGACAGGGCTGGTAGTGTCGAAAAAGTCAAAAATGGGGATTTTCCCAAACCTTGGTAAAAGGGGCCATGGGGGCGGACTGAGTCAGAAAGGAGCAAAATCAAGCACAGTTGGGGCGTTTTGGGAAAATTGTGAAGGATTTTCCAAAGTTGGCAAAAATTTGAAAAAACGACAGGGCCGGTAGTGTCGAAAAAGTCAAAAATGGGGATTTTCCCAAACCTTGCTAAAAGGGGCCAGGGGGCGGACTGAGTCAGAAAGGAGCAAAATCAAGCACAGTTGGGGCGTTTTGGGAAAATTGTGAAGGATTTTCCAAACCGGGCAAAATTTGAAAAAAACGACAGGGCCGGTAGTGTCGAAAAAGTCAAAAATGGGGATTTTCCCAAACCTTGCTAAAAGGGGCCAGGGGGGCGGACTGAGTCAGAAAGGGGCAAAATCAAGCACAGTTGGGGCGTTTGGGAAAATTGTGAAGGATTTTCTAACGTGGGCAAAAATTGAAAAAAACGACAGGGCTGGTAGTGTCGAAAAAGTCAAAAATGGGGATTTTCCCAAACCTTGGTAAAAGGGGCCATGGGGGCGGACTGAGTCAGAAAGGAGCAAAATCAAGCACAGTTGGGGCGTTTTGGGAAAATTGTGAAGGATTTTCCAAAGTTGGCAAAAATTTTAAAAAACGACAGGGCCGGTAGTGTCGAAAAAGTCAAAAATGGGGATTTTCCCAAACCTTGCTAAAAGGGGCCAGGGGGCGGACTGAGTCAGAAAGGAGCAAAATCAAGCACAGTTGGGGCGTTTTGGGAAAATTGTGAAGGATTTTCCAAACCGGGCAAAATTTGAAAAAAACGACAGGGCCGGTAGTGTCGAAAAAGTCAAAAATGGGGAATTTCCCAAATCCTTGCTAAAAGGGGCCAGGGGGGCGGGCTGAGTGAGAAAGGAGCAAAATCAAGCACAGTTGGGGCGTTGTGTGAAAATTGTGAAGGATTTTCCAAAGTGGGAAAAAATTGAAGAAAACGACAGGGCCGGTAGTGTCGAAAAAGTCAAAAATGGGGATTTTCCCAAACCTTGCTAAAAGGGGCCAGGGGGGCGGGCTGAGTGAGAAAGGAGCAAAATCAAGCACAGTTGGGGCGTTTTGAGAAAATTGTGAAGGATTTTCCAAACCGGGCAAAATTTGAAAAAAACGACAGGGCCGGTAGTGTCGAAAAAGTCAAAAATGCGGATTTTCCCAAACCTTGCTAAAAGGGGCCAGGGGGGCGGACTGAGTCAGAAAGGAGAAAAATCAAGCACAGTTGGGGCGTTTTGGGAAAATTGTGAAGGATTTTCCAAACCGGGCAAAATTGGAAAAAAACGACAGGGCCGGTAGTGTCGAAAAAGTAAAAAATGGGGATTTTCCCAAACCTTGCTAAAAGGGGCCAGGGGGGCGGACTGAGTCAGAAAGGAGCAAAATCAAGCACAGTTGGGGCGTTTTGGGAAAATTGTGAGGATTTTCCAAACCGGGCAAAATTTGAAAAAAACGACAGGTCCGGTAGTGTCAGAAAAAATCAAAAATGGGGATTTTCCCAAACCTTGCTAAAAGGGGCCAGGGGGGCGGACTGAGTGAGAAAGGAGCAAAATCAAGCACAGTTGGGGCGTTTTGTGAAAATTGTGAAGGATTTTCCAAAGTGGGTAAAAATTGAAAAAAACGACAGGGCCAGTAGTGTCGAAAAAGTCAAAAATGGGGATTTCCCCAAAACTTGCTAAAAGGGGCCAGGGGGGCGGGCTGAGTGAGAAAGGAGCAAAATCAAGCATAGTTGGGGCATTTGGTGAAAATTGTGAAGGATTTTCCAAAGTGGGCAAAAATTTAAAAAAAACGACAGGGCCGGTAGTGTCGAAAAAGTCAAAAATGGGGATTTTCCCAAACCTTGCTAAAAGGGGCCAGGGGGGCGGACTGAGTCAGAAAGGAGCAAAATCAAGCACAGTTGGGGAGTTTTAGTAAAATTGTGAAGGATTTTCCAACGTGGGCAAATATTGAAAAAAACGACAGGGCTGGTAGTGTCGAAAAAGTCAAAAATGGGGATTTTCCCAAACCTTGCTAAAAGGGGCCAGGGGGGCGGACTGTGTCAGAAAGGAGCAAAATCAAGCACAGTTGGGGCGTTTTGGGAAAATTGTGAAGGATTTTCCAAAGTGGGTAAAAATTGAAAAAAACGACAGGGCCAGTAGTGTCGAAAAAGTCAAAAATGGGGATTTCCCCAAAACTTGCTAAAAGGGGCCAGGGGGGCGGGCTGAGTGAGAAAGGAGCAAAATCAAGCACAGTTGGGGCGTTTTGAGAAAATTGTGAAGGATCTTCCAAACCGGGCAAAATTTGAAAAAAAACGACAGGTCCGGTAGTGTCGAAAAAGTAAAAAATGGGGATTTTCCAAAACCTTGCTAAAAGGGGCCAGGGGGGCGGACTAAGTAAGAAAGGAGCAAAATCAAGCACAGTTGGGGCGTTTTGGAAAAATTGTGAAGGATTTTCCAAACCGGGCAAAATTTGAAAAAAAACGACAGGGCCGGTAGTGTCGAAAAAGTCAAAAATGGGGATTTTCCCAAACCTTGCTAAAAGGGGCCAGGGGGGCGGACTGAGTCAGAAAGGAGCAAAATCAAGCACAGTTGGGGAGTTTTGGTAAAATTGTGAAGGATTTTCCAACGTGGGCAAAAATTGAAAAAAACGACAGGGCTGGTAGTGTCGAAAAAGTCAAAAATGGGGATTTTCCCAAACCTTGCTAAAAGGGGCCAGGGGGGCGGACTGTGTCAGAAAGGAGCAAAATCAAGCACAGTTGGGGCGTTTTGGGAAAATTGTGAAGGATTTTCCAAAGTGGGTAAAAATTGAAAAAAACGACAGGGCCGGTAGTGTCGAAAAAGTAAAAAATGGGGATTTTCCCAAACCTTGCTAAAAGGGGCCAGACAGGCAGGCTGAGTGAAAAAGGATCAAAATCATGCACAGTTGGGGCGTTTTGTGAAAATTGTGAAGGATTTTCCAACGTGGGCAAAATTTGAAAAAAACGACAGGGCTGGTAGTGTCGAAAAAGTCAAAAATGGGGATTTTCCCAAACCTTGGTAAAAGGGGCCATGGGGGCGGACTGAGTCAGAAAGGAGCAAAATCAAGCACAGTTGGGGCGTTTTGGGAAAATTGTGAAGGATTTTCCAAAGTTGGCAAAAATTTTAAAAAACGACAGGGCCGGTAGTGTCGAAAAAGTCAAAAATGGGGATTTTCCCAAACCTTGCTAAAAGGGGCCAGGGGGGCGGACTGTGTCAGAAAGGAGCAAAATCAAGCACAGTTGGGGCGTTTTGGGAAAATTGTGAAGGATTTTCCAAAGTGGGTAAAAATTGAAAAAAACGACAGGGCCGGTAGTGTCGAAAAAGTAAAAAATGGGGATTTTCCCAAACCTTGCTAAAAGGGGCCAGACAGGCAGGCTGAGTGAAAAAGGATCAAAATCATGCACAGTTGGGGCGTTTTGTGAAAATTGTGAAGGATTTTCCAACGTGGGCAAAATTTGAAAAAAACGACAGGGCTGGTAGTGTCGAAAAAGT
The DNA here is from genome assembly GCF_963691925.1 of Scomber scombrus. Classification (NCBI taxonomy): domain Eukaryota; kingdom Metazoa; phylum Chordata; class Actinopteri; order Scombriformes; family Scombridae; genus Scomber; species Scomber scombrus. Next base: position 33,009,082 of record NC_084978.1, read on the forward strand.
CAAAAATGGGGATTTTCCCAAACCTTGGTAAAAGGGGCCATGGGGGCGGACTGAGTCAGAAAGGAGCAAAATCTAGCACAGTTGGGGCGTTTTGGGAAAATTGTGAAGGATTTTCCAAAGTTGGCAAAAATTTTAAAAAACGACAGGGCCGGTAATGTCGAAAAAGTCAAAAATTGGGATTTTCCCAAACCTTGCTAAAAGGGGCCAGGGGGCGGACTGAGTCAGAAAGGAGCAAAATCAAGCACAGTTGGGGTGTTTTGGGAAAATTGTGAAGGATTTTCCAACGTGGGCAAAATTTGAAAAAAACGACAGGGCTGGTAGTGTCGAAAAAGTCAAAAATGGGGATTTTCCCAAACCTTGGTAAAAGGGGCCATGGGGGCGGACTGAGTCAGAAAGGAGCAAAATCAAGCACAGTTGGGGCGTTTTGGGAAAATTGTGAAGGATTTTCCAAAGTTGGCAAAAATTTTAAAAAACGACAGGGCCGGTAGTGTCGAAAAAGTCAAAAATGGGGATTTTCCCAAACCTTGCTAAAAGGGGCCAGGGGGCGGACTGAGTCAGAAAGGAGCAAAATCAAGCACAGTTGGGGCGTTTTGGGAAAATTGTGAAGGATTTTCCAAACCGGGTAAAATTTGAAAAAAACGACAGGGCCGGTAGTGTCGAAAAAGTCAAAAATGGGGATTTTCCCAAATCCTTGCTAAAAGGGGCCAGGGGGGCGGGCTGAGTGAGAAAGGAGCAAAATCAAGCACAGTTGGGGCGTTTTGTGAAAATTGTGAAGGATTTTCCAAAGTGGGCAAACATTTTAAAAAACGACAGGGCCGGTAGTGTCGAAAAAGTCAAAAATGGGGAAGGGTGGGTGATTTTCCCAAACCTTGCTAAAAGGTGTCAGGGGGGCGGGCTGAGTAAGAAAGGAGCAAAATCAAGCACAGTTGGGGCGTTTTGTGAAAATTGTGAAGGATTTTCCAAACCAGGCAAAAATTGAAAAAAACGACAGGGCCGGTAGTGTCGAAAAAGTCAAAAATGCGGATTTTCCCAAACCTTGCAAAAAGTGGCCAGGGGGGTGGGCTGAGTCAGAAATGAGCAAAATCAAGCACCGTTGGGGCGTTGTGTGAAAATTGTGAAGGATTTTCCAGGATTTTCCAAACATATTTTTATTGCTTTAACCGTCTTTTCTCACCAAGATCATCCAAATGCACACTGAATCACTTATTCTGTCTGGAAATCCATGAAAAAGCCAGATAATGCAGAATTCACCACATTGAACTGTGTCTGTTGATAAAACGGCTGTTTTAGCAGCTCTGTTAAGAGAATGTATTACAAACATATTTTTATTGCTTTAATCGTCTTTTCTCACCAAGCTCATCCAAATGTACACTGAATCACTTATTCTGTCTGGAAGTCCACAAAAAAAAAGATAATGCAGAATTCACCACGTTGATAAAACAGCGTTTTCAGAAGTTCTGTTAAGAGAATGGCTTACAAATATGTTTTTATGGCTTAAAACGTCTTTTCTCACCAATATCATCCAAATGCACACTGAATCACTTATGCTGTCTGGAAATCCACAAAAAAAAAGATAATGCAGAATTCACCACGTTGATAAAACAGCGTTTTCAGAAGTTCTGTTAAGAGAATGGCTTACAAATATGTTTTTATGGCTTAAAACGTCTTTTCTCACCAAGATCATCCAAATGCACACTGAATCACTTATGCTGTCTGGAAATCCACAAAAAACCCAGATAATGCAGAATTCACCACATTGAACTGTTTCTGTTGATAAAACAGCATTTCCAACAGTTCTGTTAAGAGAATGTCTTACAAATATGTTTTTATGGCTTAAAACGTCTTTTCTCACCAAGATCATCCAAATGCACACTGAATCACTTATGCTGTCTGGAAATCCACAAAAAACCCAGATAATGCAGAATTCACCACATTGAACTGTTTCTGTTGATAAAACAGCATTTCAAACAGTTCTGTTAAGAGAATGTCTTACAAATATGTTTTTATGGCTTAAAACGTATTTTCTCACCAAGATCATCCAAATGCACACTGAATCACTTATGCTGTCTGGAAATCCACAAAAAACCCAGATAATGCAGAATTCACCACATTGAACTGTTTCTGTTGATAAAACAGCATTTACAACAGTTCTGTTAAGAGAATGGCTTACAAATATGTTTTTATGGCTTAAAACGTCTTTTCTCACCAAGATCATCCAAATGCACACTGAATCACTTATGCTTTCTGGAAATCCACAAAAAACCCAGATGATGCAGGATTTACCACATTGAACTGTTTCTGTTGATAAAACAGCGTTTTCAGCAGTTCTGTTAAGAGAATGTCTTACAAATATGTTTTTATGGCTTATAAAACGTCTTTTCTCACCAAGATCATCCAAATGCACACTGAATCACTTATTCTGTCTGGAAATCCACAAAAAACCCAGATAATGCAGGATTCACCACATTGAACTGTTTCTGTTGATAAAACAGCGTTGTCAGAAGTTCTGTTAAGAGAATGTCTTACAAATATGTTTTTATGGCTTAAAACGTCTTTTCTCACCAAGATCATCCAAATGCACACTGAATCACTTATGCTGTCTGGAAATCCACAAAAAACCCAGATGATGCAGGATTCACCACATTGAACTGTTTCTGTTGATAAAACGGCTGTTTTAGCAGTTCTGTTAAGAGAATGGCTTACAAACATATTTTTATTGCTTTAATCGTCTTTTCTCACCAAGATCATCCAAATGCACACTGTATCACTTATGCTGTCTGGAAATCAATGAAAAAGCCAGATAATGCAGGATTCACCACATTGAACTATTTCTGTTGATAAAAAGGCTGTTTTAGCAGTTCTGTTAAGAGAATGGCTTACAAATAGGTTTTTATGGCTTAAAACGTCTTTTCTCACCAAGATCATCCAATGCACACTGTATCACTTATGCTGTCTGGAAATCAATGAAAAAGCCAGATAATGCAGGATTCACCACATTGAACTGTTTCTGTTGATAAAACAGCGTTTTCAGCAGTTCTGTTAAGAGAATGTCTTACAAATATGTTTTTATGGCTTAAAACGTCTTTTCTCACCAAGATCATCCAAATGCACACTGAATCACTTATTCTGTCTGGAAATCCACAAAAAACCCAGATAATGCAGGATTCACCACATTGAACTGTTTCTGTTGATAAAACAGCGTTGTCAGAAGTTCTGTTAAGATAATGTCTTACAAATATGTTTTTATGGCTTAAAACGTCTTTTCTCACCAAGATCATCCAAATGCACACTGAATCACTTATTCTGTCTGGAAATCCACAAAAAACCCAGATAATGCAGGATTCACCACATTGAACTGTTTCTGTTGATAAAACAGCGTTGTCAGAAGTTCTGTTAAGAGAATGTCTTACAAATATGTTTTTATGGCTTAAAACGTCTTTTCTCACCAAGATCATCCAAATGCACACTGAATCACTTATGCTGTCTGGAAATCCACAAAAAACCCAGATGATGCAGGATTCACCACATTGAACTGTTTCTGTTGATAAAACGGCTGTTTTAGCAGTTCTGTTAAGAGAATGGCTTACAAACATATTTTTATTGCTTTAATCGTCTTTTCTCACCAAGATCATCCCAATGCACACTGTATCACTTATTCTGTCTGGAAATCCACAAAAAACCCAGATAATGCAGAATTCACCACATTGAACTGTTTCTGTTGATAAAACGGCTGTTTTAGCAGTTATGTTAAGAGAATGTCTTACAAATATGTTTTTATGGCTTAAAACGTCTTTTCTCACCAAGATCATCCCAATGCACACTGAATCACTTATGCTGTCTGGAAATCAATGAAAAAGCCAGATAATGCAGGATTCACCACATTGAACTGTTTCTGTTGATAAAACGGCTGTTTAAGCAGTTCTGTTAGGAGAATGGCTTACAAATAGGTTTTTATGGCTTAAAACGTCTTTTCTCACCAAGATCATCAAAATGCACGCTGTATCACTTATGCTGTCTGGAAATCAATGAAAAAGCCAGATAATGCAGGATTCACCACATTGAACTGTTTCTGTTGATAAAACGACTGTTTTAGCAGTTCTGTTAAGAGAATGGCTTACAAACATATTTGTATTGCTTTAATCCTCTTTTCTCACCAAGATCATCCAAATGCACACTGTATCACTTATTCTGTCTGGAAATCCACAAAAAAACCCAGATAATGCAGAATTCACCACATTGAACTGTTTCTGTTGATAAAACGGCTGTTTTAGCAGTTCTGTTAAGAGAATGTCTTACAAATATGTTTTTATGGCTTAAAACGTCTTTTCTCACCAAGATCATCCAAATGCACACTGAATCACTTGTGCTGTCTGGAAATCCACAAAAAACCCAGATGATGCAGGATTCACCACATTGAACTGTTTCTGTTGATAAAACAGCGTTTTCAGCAGTTCTGTTAAGAGAATGTCTTACAAATATGTTTTTATGGCTTAAAACGTCTTTTCTCACCAAGATCATCCAAATGCACACTGAATCACTTATTCTGTCTGGAAATCCACAAAAAACCCAGATAATGCAGGATTCACCACATTGAACTGTTTCTGTTGATAAAACAGCGTTGTCAGAAGTTCTGTTAAGAGAATGTCTTACAAATATGTTTTTATGGCTTAAAACGTCTTTTCTCACCAAGATCATCCAAATGCACACTGAATCACTTATGCTGTCTGGAAATCCACAAAAAACCCAGATAATGCAGGATTCACCACATTGAACTGTTTGTTGATAAAACGGCTGTTTTAGCAGTTCTGTTAAGAGAATGGCTTACAAACATATTTTTATTGCTTTAATCGTCTTTTCTCACCAAGATCATCCAAATGCACACTGTATCACTTATGCTGTCTGGAAATCAATGAAAAAGCCAGATAATGCAGGATTCACCACATTGAACTGTTTCTGTTGATAAAACGGCTGTTTTAGCAGTTCTGTTAAGAGAATGGCTTACAAACATATTTTTATTGCTTTAATCGTCTTTTCTCACCAAGATCATCCAAATGCACACTGTATCACTTATGCTGTCTGGAAATCAATGAAAAAGCCAGATAATGCAGGATTCACCACATTGAACTGTTTCTGTTGATAAAAAGGCTGTTTAAGCAGTTCTGTTAAGAGAATGGCTTACAAATAGGTTGTTATGGCTTAAAACGTCTTTTCTCACCAAGATCATCGAAATGCACACTGTATCACTTATGCTGTCTGGAAATCAATGAAAAAGCCAGATAATGCAGGATTCACCACATTGAACTGTTTTATGTTGATAAAACGGCTGTTTTAGCCGTTCTGTTAAGAGAATGGCTTACAAATAGGTTTTTATGGCTTAAAACGTATTTTCTCACCAAGATCATCCAAATGCACACTGAATCACTTATGCTGTCTGGAAATCAATGAAAAAGCCAGATAATGCAGGATTCACCACATTGAACTGTTTCTGTTGATAAAACGGCTGTTTTAGCAGTTCTGTTAAGAGAATGGCTTACAAACATATTTTTATTGCTTTAATCGTCTTTTCTCACCAAGATCATCCAAATGCACACTGTATCACTTATTCTGTCTGGAAATCCACAAAACACCCAGATAATGCAGAATTCAACACATTGAACTGTTTCTGTTGATAAAACGGCTGTTTTCAGCAGTTCTGTTAAGAGAATGGCTTACAAACATATTTTTATTGCTTTAATCGTCTTTTCTCACCAAGATCATCCAAATGCACACTGTATCACTTATTCTGTCTGGAAATCCACAAAAAACCCAAATAATGCAGAATTCACCTCATTGAACTGTTTCTGTTGATAAAACAACGTTGTCAGAAGTTCTGTTAAGAGAATGTCTTACAAATATGTTTTTATGGCTTTAAACGTCTTTTCTCACCAAGATCATCCAAATGCACACTGAATCACTTATTCTGTCTGGAAATCCACAAAAAACCCCAGATAATGCAGAATTCACCACATTGAACTGTTTCTGTTGATAAAAAGGCTGTTTAAGCAGTTCTGTTAAGCGAATGGCTTACAAATAGGTTGTTATGGCTTAAAACGTCTTTTCTCACCAAGATCATCGAAATGCACACTGTATCACTTATGCTGTCTGGAAATCAATGAAAAAGCCAGATAATGCAGGATTCACCACATTGAACTGTTTCTGTTGATAAAACAGCGTTTTCAGCAGTTCTGTTAAGAGAATGTCTTACAAATATGTTTTTATGGCTTAAAACGTCTTTTCTCACCAAGATCATCCAAATGCACACTGAATCACTTATTCTGTCTGGAAATCCACAAAAAACCCAGATAATGCAGGATTCACCACATTGAACTGTTTCTGTTGATAAAACAGCGTTGTCAGAAGTTCTGTTAAGATAATGTCTTACAAATATGTTTTTATGGCTTAAAACGTCTTTTCTCACCAAGATCATCCAAATGCACACTGAATCACTTATGCTGTCTGGAAATCCACAAAAAACCCAGATGATGCAGGATTCACCACATTGAACTGTTTCTGTTGATAAAACGGCTGTTTTAGCAGTTCTGTTAAGAGAATGGCTTACAAACATATTTTTATTGCTTTAATCGTCTTTTCTCACCAAGATCATCCCAATGCACACTGTATCACTTATTCTGTCTGGAAATCCACAAAAAACCCAGATAATGCAGAATTCACCACATTGAACTGTTTCTGTTGATAAAACGGCTGTTTTAGCAGTTATGTTAAGAGAATGTCTTACAAATATGTTTTTATGGCTTAAAACGTCTTTTCTCACCAAGATCATCCCAATGCACACTGAATCACTTATGCTGTCTGGAAATCAATGAAAAAGCCAGATAATGCAGGATTCACCACATTGAACTGTTTCTGTTGATAAAACGGCTGTTTAAGCAGTTCTGTTAGGAGAATGGCTTACAAATAGGTTTTTATGGCTTAAAACGTCTTTTCTCACCAAGATCATCAAAATGCACGCTGTATCACTTATGCTGTCTGGAAATCAATGAAAAAGCCAGATAATGCAGGATTCACCACATTGAACTGTTTCTGTTGATAAAACGACTGTTTTAGCAGTTCTGTTAAGAGAATGGCTTACAAACATATTTGTATTGCTTTAATCCTCTTTTCTCACCAAGATCATCCAAATGCACACTGTATCACTTATTCTGTCTGGAAATCCACAAAAAAACCCAGATAATGCAGAATTCACCACATTGAACTGTTTCTGTTGATAAAACGGCTGTTTTAGCAGTTCTGTTAAGAGAATGTCTTACAAATATGTTTTTATGGCTTAAAACGTCTTTTCTCACCAAGATCATCCAAATGCACACTGAATCACTTGTGCTGTCTGGAAATCCACAAAAAACCCAGATGATGCAGGATTCACCACATTGAACTGTTTCTGTTGATAAAACAGCGTTTTCAGCAGTTCTGTTAAGAGAATGTCTTACAAATATGTTTTTATGGCTTTAAAACGTCTTTTCTCACCAAGATCATCCAAATGCACACTGAATCACTTATTCTGTCTGGAAATCCACAAAAAACCCAGATAATGCAGGATTCACCACATTGAACTGTTTCTGTTGATAAAACAGCGTTGTCAGAAGTTCTGTTAAGAGAATGTCTTACAAATATGTTTTTATGGCTTAAAACGTCTTTTCTCACCAAGATCATCCAAATGCACACTGAATCACTTATGCTGTCTGGAAATCCACAAAAAACCCAGATAATGCAGGATTCACCACATTGAACTGTTTGTTGATAAAACGGCTGTTTTAGCAGTTCTGTTAAGAGAATGGCTTACAAACATATTTTTATTGCTTTAATCGTCTTTTCTCACCAAGATCATCCAAATGCACACTGTATCACTTATGCTGTCTGGAAATCAATGAAAAAGCCAGATAATGCAGGATTCACCACATTGAACTGTTTCTGTTGATAAAACGGCTGTTTTAGCAGTTCTGTTAAGAGAATGGCTTACAAACATATTTTTATTGCTTTAATCGTCTTTTCTCACCAAGATCATCCAAATGCACACTGTATCACTTATGCTGTCTGGAAATCAATGAAAAAGCCAGATAATGCAGGATTCACCACATTGAACTGTTTCTGTTGATAAAAAGGCTGTTTAAGCAGTTCTGTTAAGAGAATGGCTTACAAATAGGTTGTTATGGCTTAAAACGTCTTTTCTCACCAAGATCATCGAAATGCACACTGTATCACTTATGCTGTCTGGAAATCAATGAAAAAGCCAGATAATGCAGGATTCACCACATTGAACTGTTTTATGTTGATAAAACGGCTGTTTTAGCCGTTCTGTTAAGAGAATGGCTTACAAATAGGTTTTTATGGCTTAAAACGTATTTTCTCACCAAGATCATCCAAATGCACACTGAATCACTTATGCTGTCTGGAAATCAATGAAAAAGCCAGATAATGCAGGATTCACCACATTGAACTGTTTCTGTTGATAAAACGGCTGTTTTAGCAGTTCTGTTAAGAGAATGGCTTACAAACATATTTTTATTGCTTTAATCGTCTTTTCTCACCAAGATCATCCAAATGCACACTGTATCACTTATTCTGTCTGGAAATCCACAAAACACCCAGATAATGCAGAATTCAACACATTGAACTGTTTCTGTTGATAAAACGGCTGTTTTCAGCAGTTCTGTTAAGAGAATGGCTTACAAACATATTTTTATTGCTTTAATCGTCTTTTCTCACCAAGATCATCCAAATGCACACTGTATCACTTATTCTGTCTGGAAATCCACAAAAAACCCAAATAATGCAGAATTCACCTCATTGAACTGTTTCTGTTGATAAAACAACGTTGTCAGAAGTTCTGTTAAGAGAATGTCTTACAAATATGTTTTTATGGCTTTAAACGTCTTTTCTCACCAAGATCATCCAAATGCACACTGAATCACTTATTCTGTCTGGAAATCCACAAAAAACCCCAGATAATGCAGAATTCACCACATTGAACTGTTTCTGTTGATAAAACGGCTGTTTTAACAGTTCTGTTAAGAGAATGTCTTACAAATATGTTTTTATGGCTTAAAACGTCTTTTCTCACCAAGATCATCCAAATGCACACTGAATCACTTGTGCTGTCTGGAAATCCACAAAAAAACCCAGATGATGCAGGATTCACCACATTGAACTGTTTCTGTTGATAAAACAGCGTTTTCAGCAGTTCTGTTAAGAGAATGTCTTACAAATATGTTTTATGGCTTAAAACGTCTTTTCTCACCAAGATCATCGAAATGCACACTGTATCACTTATGCTGTCTGGAAATCAATGAAAAAAGCCAGATAATGCAGGATTCACCACATTGAACTGTTTCTGTTGATAAAACGGCTGTTTTAGCAGTTCTGTTAAGGAGAATGGCTTACAAACATATTTTTATTGCTTTAATCGTCTTTTCTCACCAAGATCATCCAAATGCACACTGTATCACTTATTCTGTCTGGAAATCCACAAAAAACCCAGATAATGCAGAATTCACCACATTGAACTGTTTCTGTTGATAAAACGGCTATTTTAGCAGCTCTGTTAAGAGAATGTATTACAAGCATATTATTATTGCTTTAATCGTCTGTTCTCACCATGATAACCCTAACCCTAATCCTCACAGTTGGGGCGTTTTGTGAAAATTGTGAAGGATTTTCCAAAGTGGGCAAACATTTTAAAAAACGACAGGGCCGGTAGTGTCGAAAAAGTCAAAAATGGGGATTTTTCCAAACCTTGCTAAAAGGGGCCAGGGGGGGGGGGGCTGAGTGAAAAAGGAGCAAAATCAAGCACAGTAAGGGGCGTTTTTTTTTTTAATTGTGAAGGATTTTCCAAAGTGGGCAAAAATTTTAAAAAACGACAGGGCAGGTATTGTCGAAAAAGTCAAAAATTGGGATTTTCCCAAAACTTGCTAAAAGGGGCCGGGGAGCGGGTTGAGTGAAAAACGAGTAAAATCAAACACAGTTGGGGCGTTTTGTGAAAATTGTGAAGGATTTTCCAAAGTGGGCAAAAATTGAAAAAAACCACAGGGCCGGTAGTGTCGAAAAAGTCAAAAATGGGGATTTTTCGAAACCTTGCTAAACGGGGCCAGGGGGGCGGGCTGAGTGAAAAAGGATCAAAATCATGCACAGTTTGGGCGTTTTGTGAAAATTGTGAAGGATTTTCCAAAGTGGGCAAAAATTGAAAAAAAAGACAGGGCCGGTAGTGTCGAAAAAGTCAAAAATGGGGATTTCCCCAAAACTTGCTAAAAGGGGCCAGACAGGCAGACTGAGTGAAAAAGGGGCAAAATCATGCACAGTTGGGGTGTTTTGTGAAAAATGTGAAGGATTTTCCAAAGTGGGCAAAAATTGAAAAAAACGACAGGGCCGGTAGTGTCGAAAAAGTCAAAAATGGGGATTTTCCCAAAACTTGTTAAAAGGGGCCAGGGGGGCGGGCTGAGTGAGAAAGGAGCACAATCAAGCACAGTTGGGGCGTTTTGTGAAAATTGTGAAGGATTTTCCAAAGTGGGTAAAGATTGAAAAAAACGACAGGGCCGGTAGTGTCGAAAAAGTCAAAGTGGGGATTTTCCCAAAACTTGCTAAAAGGGGCCAGGGGGGCGGGCTGAGTGAAAAAGGAGCAAAATTAAGCACAGTTGGGGCGTTTTGTGAAAATTGTGAAGGATTTTCCAAAGTGGGCAAAAATTGAAAAAAAGACAGGGCCGGTAGTGTCGAAAAAGTAAAAAATGGGGATTTTCCCAAAACTTGCTAAAAGGGGCCAGGGGGGCGGGCTGAGTGAGAAAGGGGCAAAATCAAGCACAGTTGGGGTGTTTTGTGAAAATTGTGAAGGATTTTCCAAACCGGAAAAAAACTGAAAAAAACGACAGGGCCGGTAGTGTCGAAAAAGTCAAAAATGGGGATTTTCCCAAAACTTGCTAAAAGGGGCCAGGGGGGCGGGCTGAGTGAGAAAGGGGCAAAATCAAGCACAGTTGGGGTGTTTTGTGAAAATTGTGAAGGATTTTCCAAAGTGGGTAAAGATTGAAAAAAACGACAGGGCCGGTAGTGTCGAAAAAGTAAAAAATGGGGATTTTCCCAAAACTTGCTAAATGGGGCCAGGGGGGCGGGCTGAGTGAGAAAGGGGCAAAATCATGCACAGTTGGGGCGTTTTGTGAAAATTGTGAAGGATTTTCCAAAGTGGGTAAAAATTGAAAAAAAAGACAGGGCCAGTAGTGTTGAAAAAGTCCAAAATGGGGATTTTCCCAAAACTTGCTAAAAGGGGCCAGACAGGCGGGCTGAGTGAGAAAGGAGCAAAATCAAGCACAGTTGGGGCGTTTTGTGAAAATTGTGAAGGATTTTCCAAAGTGGGTAGAGATTGAAAAAAACGACAGGGCCGGTAGTGTCGAAAAAGTCAAAAATGGGGATTTTCCCAAAACTTGCTAAAAGGGGCCAGGGGGCGGGCTGAGTGAGAAAGGAACAAAATCAAGCACAGTTGGGCCGTTTTGTGAAAATTGTGAAGGATTTTCCAAAGTGGGCAAAAATTGAAAAAAAAGACAGGGCCGGTAGTGTCGAAAAAGTCAAAAATAGGGATTTTCCAAACCTTGCTAAAAGGGGCCAGACAGGCAGGCTGAGTGAAAAAGGATCAAAATCATACACAGTTCGGGCGTTTTGTGAAAATTGTGAAGGATTTTCCAAAGTGGGCAAAAATTGAAAAAAACGACAGGGCCGGTAGTGTCGAAAAAGTCAAAAATGGGGATTTCCCCAAAACTTGCTAAAAGGGGCCAGACAGGCAGACTGAGTGAAAAAGGAGCAAAATCATGCACAGTTGGGGCGTTTAGGGAAAACTATGAAGGATTTTCCAAAGTGGGTAGAGATTGAAAAAAACGACAGGGCCGGTAGTGTCGAAAAAGTCAAAAATGGGGATTTTCCCAAAACTTGCTAAAAGGGGCCAGGGGGGCGGGCTGAGTGAAAAAGGAGCAAAATTAAGCACAGTTGGGGCGTTTTGTGAAAATTGTGAAGGATTTTCCAAAGTGGGCAAAAATTGAAAAAAAGACAGGGCCGGTAGTGTCGAAAAAGTAAAAAATGGGGATTTTCCCAAAACTTGCTAAAAGGGGCCAGGGGGGCGGGCTGAGTGAGAAAGGGGCAAAATCAAGCACAGTTGGGGTGTTTTGTGAAAATTGTGAAGGATTTTCCAAACCGGAAAAAAACTGAAAAAAACGACAGGGCCGGTAGTGTCGAAAAAGTCAAAAATGGGGATTTCCCCAAAACTTGCTAAAAGGGGCCAGACAGGCAGACTGAGTGAAAAAGGAGCAAAATCATGCACAGTTGGGGCGTTTAGGGAAAACTATGAAGGATTTTCCAAAGTGGGTAGAGATTGAAAAAAACGACAGGGCCGGTAGTGTCGAAAAAGTCAAAAAGTGGGGATTTTCCCAAACCTTGCTAAAAGGGGCCAGACAGGCTGGCTAAGTGAAAAAGGAGCAAAATAAAGCACAGCTGGGGCGTTTTGTGAAAATTGTGAAGGATTTTCCAAAGTGGGTAAAAATTGAAAAAAACTACAGGGCCGGCAGTGTCGAAAAAGTCAAAAATGGGGATTTTCCCAAAACTTTCTAAAAGGTGCCAGGGGGGCGGGCTGAGTGAGAAATGAGCAAAATCAAGCACAGTTGGGGTGTTTTGTGAAAATTGTGAAGGATTTTCCAAAGTGGGTAAAGATTGAAAAAAACGACAGGGCCGGTAGTGTCGAAAAAGTCAAAAATGGGGATTTTCCCAAACCTTGCTAAAAGGGGCCAGGGGGGCGGGCTGAGTGAGAAAGGAGCAAAATCAAGCACAGTTGGGGCGTTTTGTGAAAATTGTGAAGGATTTTCCAAAGTGGGTAAAAATTGAAAAAAACGACATGGCCGGTAGTGTCGAAAAAATAAAAAATGGGGATTTTCCCAAACCTTGCTAAAAGGGGCCAGACAGGCGGGCTGAGTGAAAAAGGAGCAAAATCAAGCACAGTTGGGGCGTTTTGTGAAAATTGTGAAGGATTTTCCAAAGTGGGCAAAAATTGAAAAAAAAGACAGGGCCGGTAGTGTCGAAAAAGTCAAAAATGGGGATTTTCCCAAAACTTGCTAAAAGGGGCCAGACAGGCGGGCTGAGTGAAAAAGGAGCAAAATCAAGCACAGTTGGGGCGTTTTGTGAAAATTGTGAAGGATTTTCCAAAGTGGGCAAAAATTGTAAAAAAAGACAGGGCCGGTAGTGTCGAAAAAGTCAAAAATGGGGATTTTCCCAAAACTTGTTAAAAGGGGCCAGGGGGGCGGGCTGAGTGAGAAAGGAGCACAATCAAGCACAGTTGGGGCGTTTTGTGAAAATTGTGAAGGATTTTCCAAAGTAGGCAAAAATTGAAAAAAAGAGACAGGGCCGGTAGTATCGAAAAAGTCAAAAATGGGGATTTTCCCAAACCTTGCTAAAAGGGGCCAGACAGGCGGGCTGAGTGAAAAAGGATCAAAATCATGCACAGTTGGGGCGTTTTGTGAAAATTGTGAAGGATTTTCCAAAGTGGGTAAAAATTGAAAAAAAAGACAGGGCCAGTAGTGTTGAAAAAGTCCAAAATGGGGATTTTCCCAAAACTTGCTAAAAGGGGCCAGGGGGGCGGGCTGAGTGAGAAAGGGGCAAAATCATGCACAGTTGGGGTGTTTTGTGAAAATTGTGAAGGATTTTCCAAAGTGGGTAAAGATTGAAAAAAACGACAGGGCCGGTAGTGTCGAAAAAGTCAAAAATGGGGATTTTCCCAAACCTTGCTAAAAGGGGCCAGACAGGCAGGCTGAGTGAAAAAGGATCAAAATCATACACAGTTCGGGCGTTTTGTGAAAATTGTGAAGGATTTTCCAAAGTGGGCAAAAATTGAAAAAAAAGACAGGGCCGGTAGTGTCGAAAAAGTCAAAAATGGGGATTTCCCCAAAACTTGCTAAAAGGGGCCAGACAGGCAGACTGAGTGAAAAAGGAGCAAAATCATGCACAGTTGGGGCGTTTAGGGAAAACTATGAAGGATTTTCCAAAGTGGGTAGAGATTGAAAAAAACGACAGGGCCGGTAGTGTCGAAAAAGTCAAAAATGGGGATTTTCCCAAACCTTGCTAAAAGGGGCCAGACAGGCTGGCTAAGTGAAAAAGGAGCAAAATAAAGCACAGCTGGGGCGTTTTGTGAAAATTGTGAAGGATTTTCCAAAGTGGGTAAAAATTGAAAAAAACTACAGGAGCGGTAGTGTCGAAAAAGTCAAAAATGGGGATTTTCCCAAAACTTGCTAAAAGGTGCCAGGGGGGCGGGCTGAGTGAGAAATGAGCAAAATCAAGCACAGTTGGGGCGTTTTGTGAAAATTGTGAAGGATTTTCCAAAGTGGGCAAAGATTTTAAAAAACGACAGGGCCGGTAGTGTCGAAAAAGTAAAAAATGGGGATTTTCCCAAACCTTGCTAAAGGGGCCAGGGGGGCGGGCTGAGTGAAAAAGGATCAAAATCATGCACAGTTGGGGCGTTTAGGGAAAACTATGAAGGATTTTCCAAAGTGGGTAGAGATTGAAAAAAACGACAGGGCCGGTAGTGTCGAAAAAGTCAAAAATGGGGATTTTCCCAAAACTTGCTAAAAGGGGCCAGGGGGGCGGGCTGAGTGAGAAAGGGGCAAAATCATGCACAGTTGGGGTGTTTTGTGAAAAATGTGAAGGATTTTCCAAAGTGGGTAAAGATTGAAAAAAAAGACAGGGCCGGTAGTGTCGAAAAAGTCAAAAATGGGTATTTCCCCAAGACTTGCTAAACGGGGCCAGACAGGCAGACTGAGTGAAAAAGGAGCAAAATCATGCACAGTTGGGGCGTTTTGTGAAAATTGTGAAGGATTTTCCAAAGTGGGCAAAAATTGAAAAAAAAGACAGGGCCGGTAGTGTCGAAAAAGTGAAAAATGGGGATTTTCCCAAAACTTGCTAAAAGGGGCCAGGGGGGCGGGCTGAGTGAGAAAGGAGCAAAATAAAGCACAGTTGGGGCGTTTTGTGAAAATTGTGAAGGATTTTCCAAACCGGAAAAAAACTGAAAAAAACGACAAGGCCGGTAGTGTCGAAAAAGTCAAAAATGGGGATTTTCCCAAAACTTGCTAAAAGGGGCCAGGGGGGCGGGCTGAGTGAGAAAGGGGCAAAATCAAGCACAGTTGGGGTGTTTTGTGAAAATTGTGAAGGATTTTCCAAAGTGGGTAAAGATTGAAAAAAACGACAGGGCCGGTAGTGTCGAAAAAGTCAAAAATGGGGATTTTCCCAAAACTTGCTAAATGGGGCCAGGGGGGCGGGCTGAGTGAGAAAGGGGCAAAATCAAGCACAGTTGGGTTGTTTTGTGAAAATTGTGAAGGATTTTCCAAAGTGGGTAAAGATTGAAAAAAACGACAGGGCCGGTAGTGTCGAAAAAGTCAAAAATGGGGATTTCCCCAAAACTTGCTAAAAGGGGCCAGACAGGCAGACTGAGTGAAAAAGGAGCAAAATCATGCACAGTTGGGGCGTTTAGGGAAAACTATGAAGGATTTTCCAAAGTGGGTAGAGATTGAAAAAAACGACAGGGCCGGTAGTGTCGAAAAAGTCAAAAATGGGGATTTTCCAAAAACTTGCTAAAAGGGGCCAGGGGGGCGGGCTGAGTGAGAAAGGGGCAAAATCATGCACAGTTGGGGTGTTTTGTGAAAAATGTGAAGGATTTTCCAAAGTGGGTAAAGATTGAAAAAAAAGACAGGGCCGATAGTGTCGAAAAAGTCAAAAATGGGGATTTCCCCAAGACTTGCTAAAAGGGGCCAGACAGGCGGGCTGAGTGAAAAAGGAGCAAAATCAAGCACAGTTGGGGCGTTTTGTGAAAATTGTGAAGGATTTTCCAAAGTGGGCAAAAATTGAAAAAAAAGACAGGGCCGGTAGTGTCGAAAAAGTCAAAAATGGGGATTTTCCCAAAACTTGCTAAAAGGGACCAGGGGGGCGGGCTGAGTGAAAAAGGAGCAAAATTAAGCACAGTTGGGGCGTTTTGTGAAAATTGTGAAGGATTTTCCAAAGTGGGCAAAAATTGAAAAAAAGACAGGGCCGGTAGTGTCGAAAAAGTAAAAAATGGGGATTTTCCCAAAACTTGCAAAAAGGGGCCAGGGGGGCGGGCTGAGTGAGAAAGGGGCAAAATCAAGCACAGTTGGGGTGTTTTGTGAAAATTGTGAAGGATTTTCCAAACCGGAAAAAAACTGAAAAAAACGACAGGGCCGGTAGTGTCGAAAAAGTCAAAAATGGGGATTTTCCCAAAACTTGCTAAAAGGGGCCAGGGGGGCGGGCTGAGTGAGAAAGGGGCAAAATCAAGCACAGTTGGGGTGTTTTGTGAAAATTGTGAAGGATTTTCCAAAGTGGGTAAAGATTGAAAAAAACGACAGGGCCGGTAGTGTCGAAAAAGTAAAAAATGGGGATTTTCCCAAAACTTGCTAAATGGGGCCAGGGGGGCGGGCTGAGTGAGAAAGGAACAAAATCAAGCACAGTTGGGCCGTTTTGTGAAAATTGTGAAGGATTTTCCAAAGTGGGCAAAAATTGAAAAAAAAGACAGGGCCGGTAGTGTCGAAAAAGTCAAAAATAGGGATTTTCCAAACCTTGCTAAAAGGGGCCAGACAGGCAGGCTGAGTGAAAAAGGATCAAAATCATACACAGTTCGGGCGTTTTGTGAAAATTGTGAAGGATTTTCCAAAGTGGGCAAAAATTGAAAAAAACGACAGGGCCGGTAGTGTCGAAAAAGTCAAAAATGGGGATTTCCCCAAAACTTGCTAAAAGGGGCCAGACAGGCAGACTGAGTGAAAAAGGAGCAAAATCATGCACAGTTGGGGCGTTTAGGGAAAACTATGAAGGATTTTCCAAAGTGGGTAGAGATTGAAAAAAACGACAGGGCCGGTAGTGTCGAAAAAGTCAAAAATGGGGATTTTCCAAAAACTTGCTAAAAGGGGCCAGGGGGGCGGGCTGAGTGAGAAAGGGGCAAAATCATGCACAGTTGGGGTGTTTTGTGAAAAATGTGAAGGATTTTCCAAAGTGGGTAAAGATTGAAAAAAAAGACAGGGCCGGTAGTGTCGAAAAAGTCAAAAATGGGGATTTCCCCAAGACTTGCTAAAAGGGGCCAGACAGGCGGGCTGAGTGAAAAAGGAGCAAAATCAAGCACAGTTGGGGCGTTTTGTGAAAATTGTGAAGGATTTTCCAAAGTGGGCAAAAATTGAAAAAAAAGACAGGGCCGGTAGTGTCGAAAAAGTCAAAAATGGGGATTTTCCCAAAACTTGTTAAAAGGGGCCAGGGGGGCGGGCTGAGTGAGAAAGGAGCACAATCAAGCACAGTTGGGGCGTTTTGTGAAAATTGTGAAGGATTTTCCAAAGTGGGTAAAGATTGAAAAAAACGACAGGGCCGGTAGTGTCGAAAAAGTCAAAAATGGGGATTTTCCCAAAACTTGCTAAAAGGGGCCAGGGGGGCGGGCTGAGTGAGAAAGGGGCAAAATCATGCACAGTTGGGGCGTTTTGTGAAAATTGTGAAGGATTTTCCAAAGTGGGTAAAAATTGAAAAAAAACGACAGGGCCGGTAGTGTCGAAAAAATAAAAAATGGGGATTTTCCCAAACCTTGCTAAAAGGGGCCAGACAGGCGGGCTGAGTGAAAAAGGAGCAAAATCAAGCACAGTTGGGGCGTTTTGTGAAAATTGTGAAGGATTTTCCAAAGTGGGCAAAAATTGTAAAAAAAGACAGGGCCGGTAGTGTCGAAAAAGTCAAAAATGGGGATTTTCCCAAAACTTGTTAAAAGGGGCCAGGGGGGCGGGCTGAGTGAGAAAGGAGCACAATCAAGCACAGTTGGGGCGTTTTGTGAAAATTGTGAAGGATTTTCCAAAGTAGGCAAAAATTGAAAAAAAGAGACAGGGCCGGTAGTATCGAAAAAGTCAAAAATGGGGATTTTCCCAAACCTTGCTAAAAGGGGCCAGACAGGCGGGCTGAGTGAAAAAGGATCAAAATCATGCACAGTTGGGGCGTTTTGTGAAAATTGTGAAGGATTTTCCAAAGTGGGTAAAAATTGAAAAAAAAGACAGGGCCAGTAGTGTTGAAAAAGTCCAAAATGGGGATTTTCCCAAAACTTGCTAAAAGGGGCCAGACAGGCGGGCTGAGTGAGAAAGGAGCAAAATCAAGCACAGTTGGGGCGTTTTGTGAAAATTGTGAAGGATTTTCCAAAGTGGGTAGAGATTGAAAAAAACGACAGGGCCGGTAGTGTCGAAAAAGTCAAAAATGGGGATTTTCCCAAAACTTGCTAAAAGGGGCCAGGGGGGCGGGCTGAGTGAGAAAGGAACAAAATCAAGCACAGTTGGGCCGTTTTGTGAAAATTGTGAAGGATTTTCCAAAGTGGGCAAAAATTGAAAAAAAAGACAGGGCCGGTAGTGTCGAAAAAGTCAAAAATAGGGATTTTCCAAACCTTGCTAAAAGGGGCCAGACAGGCAGGCTGAGTGAAAAAGGATCAAAATCATACACAGTTCGGGCGTTTTGTGAAAATTGTGAAGGATTTTCCAAAGTGGGCAAAAATTGAAAAAAACGACAGGGTCGGTAGTGTCGAAAAAGTCAAAAATGGGGATTTCCCCAAAACTTGCTAAAAGGGGCCAGACAGGCAGACTGAGTGAAAAAGGAGCAAAATCATGCACAGTTGGGGCGTTTAGGGAAAACTATGAAGGATTTTCCAAAGTGGGTAGAGATTGAAAAAAACGACAGGGCCGGTAGTGTCGAAAAAGTCAAAAATGGGGATTTTCCCAAACCTTGCTAAAAGGGGCCAGACAGGCTGGCTAAGTGAAAAAGGAGCAAAATAAAGCACAGCTGGGGCGTTTTGTGAAAATTGTGAAGGATTTTCCAAAGTGGGTAAAAATTGAAAAAAACTACAGGGCCGGTAGTGTTGAAAAAGTCAAAAATGGGGATTTTCCCAAAACTTGCTAAAAGGTGCCAGGGGGGCGGGCTGAGTGAGAAATGAGCAAAATTAAGCACTGTTGGGGTGTTTTGTGAAAATTGTGAAGGATTTTCCAAAGTGGGTAAAGATTGAAAAAAACGACAGGGCCGGTAGTGTCGAAAAAGTCAAAAATGGGGATTTTCCCAAACCTTGCTAAAAGGGGCCAGACAGGCAGACTGAGTGAAAAAGGTGCAAAATCATGCACAGTTGGGGCGTTTTGTGAAAATTGTGAAGGATTTTCCAAAGTGGGCAAAGATTTTAAAAAACGACAGGGCCGGTAGTGTCGAAAAAGTAAAAAATGGGGATTTTCCCAAACCTTGCTAAAGGGGCCAGGGGGGCGGGCTGAGTGAAAAAGGATCAAAATCATGCACAGTTGGGGCGTTTTGTGAAAATTGTGAAGGATTTTCCAAAGTGGGCAAAAATTGAAAAAAAGAGACAGGGCCAGTAGTATCGAAAAAGTCAAAAATGGGGATTTTCCCAAACCTTGCTAAAAGGGGCCAGGGGGGCGGGCTGAGTGAGAAAGGATCAAAATCATGCACAGTTGGGGCGTTTAGGGAAAACTATGAAGGATTTTCCAAAGTGGGTAGAGATTGAAAAAAACGACAGGGCCGGTAGTGTCGAAAAAGTCAAAAATGGGGATTTTCCCAAAACTTGCTAAAAGGGGCCAGGGGGGCGGGCTGAGTGAGAAAGGGGCAAAATCATGCACAGTTGGGGTGTTTTGTGAAAAATGTGAAGGATTTTCCAAAGTGGGTAAAGATTGAAAAAAAAGACAGGGCCGGTAGTGTCGAAAAAGTCAAAAATGGGGATTTCCCCAAGACTTGCTAAACGGGGCCAGAAGGGCAGACTGAGTGAAAAAGGAGCAAAATCATGCACAGTTGGGGCGTTTTGTGAAAATTGTGAAGGATTTTCCAAAGTGGGCAAAAATTGAAAAAAAAGACAGGGCCGGTAGTGTCGAAAAAGTGAAAAATGGGGATTTTCCCAAAACTTGCTAAAAGGGGCCAGGGGGGCGGGCTGAGTGAGAAAGGAGCAAAATAAAGCACAGTTGGGGCGTTTTGTGAAAATTGTGAAGGATTTTCCAAACCGGAAAAAAACTGAAAAAAACGACAAGGCCGGTAGTGTCGAAAAAGTCAAAAATGGGGATTTTCCCAAAACTTGCTAAAAGGGGCCAGGGGGGCGGGCTGAGTGAGAAAGGGGCAAAATCAAGCACAGTTGGGGTGTTTTTTTGAAAATTGTGAAGGATTTTCCAAAGTGGGTAAAGATTGAAAAAAACGACAGGGCCGGTAGTGTCGAAAAAGTCAAAAATGGGGATTTTCCCAAAACTTGCTAAATGGGGCCAGGGGGGCGGGCTGAGTGAGAAAGGGGCAAAATCAAGCACAGTTGGGTTGTTTTGTGAAAATTGTGAAGGATTTTCCAAAGTGGGTAAAGATTGAAAAAAACGACAGGGCCGGTAGTGTCGAAAAAGTCAAAAATGGGGATTTTCCCAAAACTTGCTAAAAGGGGCCAGGGGGCGGGCTGAGTGAGAAAGGAGCAAAATCAAGCACAGTTGGGGCGTTTTGTGAAAATTGTGAAGGATTTTCCAAAGTGGGTAAAAATTGAAAAAAACGACAGGGCCGGTAGTGTCGAAAAAATAAAAAATGGGGATTTTCCCAAACCTTGCTAAAAGGGGCCAGACAGGCGGGCTGAGTGAAAAAGGAGCAAAATCAAGCACAGTTGGGGCGTTTTGTGAAAATTGTGAAGGATTTTCCAAAGTGGGCAAAAATTGAAAAAAAAGACAGGGCCGGTAGTGTCGAAAAAGTCAAAAATGGGGATTTTCCCAAAACTTGCTAAAAGGGGCCAGACAGGCGGGCTGAGTGAAAAAGGAGCAAAATCAAGCACAGTTGGGGCGTTTTGTGAAAATTGTGAAGGATTTTCCAAAGTGGGCAAAAATTGTAAAAAAAGACAGGGCCGGTAGTGTCGAAAAAGTCAAAAATGGGGATTTTCCCAAAACTTGTTAAAAGGGGCCAGGGGGGCGGGCTGAGTGAGAAAGGAGCACAATCAAGCACAGTTGGGGCGTTTTGTGAAAATTGTGAAGGATTTTCCAAAGTAGGCAAAAATTGAAAAAAAGAGACAGGGCCGGTAGTATCGAAAAAGTCAAAAATGGGGATTTTCCCAAACCTTGCTAAAAGGGGCCAGACAGGCGGGCTGAGTGAAAAAGGATCAAAATCATGCACAGTTGGGGCGTTTTGTGAAAATTGTGAAGGATTTTCCAAAGTGGGTAAAAATTGAAAAAAAAGACAGGGCCAGTAGTGTTGAAAAAGTCCAAAATGGGGATTTTTCCAAAACTTGCTAAAAGGGGCCAGGGGGGCGGGCTGAGTGAGAAAGGGGCAAAATCATGCACAGTTGGGGTGTTTTGTGAAAATTGTGAAGGATTTTCCAAAGTGGGTAAAGATTGAAAAAAACGACAGGGCCGGTAGTGTCGAAAAAGTCAAAAATGGGGATTTTCCCAAACCTTGCTAAAAGGGGCCAGACAGGCAGGCTGAGTGAAAAAGGATCAAAATCATACACAGTTCGGGCGTTTTGTGAAAATTGTGAAGGATTTTCCAAAGTGGGCAAAAATTGAAAAAAAAGACAGGGCCGGTAGTGTCGAAAAAGTCAAAAATGGGGATTTCCCCAAAACTTGCTAAAAGGGGCCAGACAGGCAGACTGAGTGAAAAAGGAGCAAAATCATGCACAGTTGGGGCGTTTAGGGAAAACTATGAAGGATTTTCCAAAGTGGGTAGAGATTGAAAAAAACGACAGGGCCGGTAGTGTCGAAAAAGTCAAAAATGGGGATTTTCCCAAACCTTGCTAAAAGGGGCCAGACAGGCTGGCTAAGTGAAAAAGGAGCAAAATAAAGCACAGCTGGGGCGTTTTGTGAAAATTGTGAAGGATTTTCCAAAGTGGGTAAAAATTGAAAAAAACTACAGGGCCGGTAGTGTCGAAAAAGTCAAAAATGGGGATTTTCCCAAAACTTGCTAAAAGGTGCCAGGGGGGCGGGCTGAGTGAGAAATGAGCAAAATCAAGCACAGTTGGGGCGTTTTGTGAAAATTGTGAAGGATTTTCCAAAGTGGGCAAAGATTTTAAAAAACGACAGGGCCGGTAGTGTCGAAAAAGTAAAAAATGGGGATTTTCCCAAACCTTGCTAAAGGGGCCAGGGGGGCGGGCTGAGTGAAAAAGGATCAAAATCATGCACAGTTGGGGCGTTTTGTGAAAATTGTGAAGGATTTTCCAAAGTAGGCAAAAATTGAAAAAAAGAGACAGGGCCAGTAGTATCGAAAAAGTCAAAAATGGGGATTTTCCCAAACCTTGCTAAAAGGGGCCAGGGGGGCGGGCTGAGTGAGAAATGATCAAAATCATGCACAGTTGGGGCGTTTAGGGAAAACTATGAAGGATTTTCCAAAGTGGGTAGAGATTAAAAAAAACGACAGGGCCGGTAGTGTCGAAAAAGTCAAAAATGGGGATTTTCCCAAAACTTGCTAAAAGGGGCCAGGGGGGCGGGCTGAGTGAGAAAGGGGCAAAATCATGCACAGTTGGGGTGTTTTGTGAAAAATGTGAAGGATTTTCCAAAGTGGGTAAAGATTGAAAAAAAAGACAGGGCCGGTAGTGTCGAAAAAGTCAAAAATGGGGATTTCCCCAAGACTTGCTAAACGGGGCCAGACAGGCAGACTGAGTGAAAAAGGAGCAAAATCATGCACAGTTGGGGCGTTTTGTGAAAATTGTGAAGGATTTTCCAAAGTGGGCAAAAATTGAAAAAAAAGACAGGGCCGGTAGTGTCGAAAAAGTGAAAAATGGGGATTTTCCCAAAACTTGCTAAAAGGGGCCAGGGGGGCGGGCTGAGTGAGAAAGGAGCAAAATAAAGCACAGTTGGGGCGTTTTGTGAAAATTGTTAAGGATTTTCCAAACCGGAAAAAAACTGAAAAAAACGACAAGGCCGGTAGTGTCGAAAAAGTCAAAAATGGGGATTTTCCCAAACCTTGCTAAAAGGGGCCAGACAGGCGGGCTGAGTGAAAAAGGAGCAAAATCAAGCACAGTTGGGGCGTTTTGTGAAAATTGTGAAGGATTTTCCAAAGTGGGTAGAGATTGAAAAAAACGACAGGGCCGGTAGTGTCGAAAAAGTCAAAAATGGGGATTTTCCCAAAACTTGCTAAAAGGGGCCAGGGGGGCGGGCTGAGTGAGAAAGGAACAAAATCAAGCACAGTTGGGGCGTTTTGTGAAAATTGTGAAGGATTTTCCAAAGTGGGCAAAAATTGAAAAAAAAGACAGGGCCGGTAGTGTCGAAAAAGTCAAAAATAGGGATTTTCCAAACCTTGCTAAAAGGGGCCAGACAGGCGGGCTGAGTGAAAAAGGATCAAAATCATACACAGTTCGGGCGTTTTGTGAAAATTGTGAAGGATTTTCCAAAGTGGGCAAAAATTGAAAAAAAAGACAGGGCCGGTAGTGTCGAAAAAGTCAAAAATGGGGATTTCCCCAAAACTTGCTAAAAGGGGCCAGACAGGCAGACTGAGTGAAAAAGGAGCAAAATCATGCACAGTTGGGGCGTTTAGGGAAAACTATGAAGGATTTTCCAAAGTGGGTAGAGATTGAAAAAAACGACAGGGCCGGTAGTGTCGAAAAAGTCAAAAATGGGGATTTTCCCAAAACTTGCTAAAAGGGGCCAGGGGGGCGGGCTGAGTGAGAAAGGGGCAAAATCATGCACAGTTGGGGTGTTTTGTGAAAAATGTGAAGGATTTTCCAAAGTGGGTAAAGATTGAAAAAAAAGACAGGGCCGGTAGTGTCGAAAAAGTCAAAAATGGGGATTTCCCCAAGACTTGCTAAAAGGGGCCAGACAGGCGGGCTGAGTGAAAAAGGAGCAAAATCAAGCACAGTTGGGGCGTTTTGTGAAAATTGTGAAGGATTTTCCAAACCGGAAAAAAACTGAAAAAAACGACAGGGCCGGTAGTGTCGAAAAAGTCAAAAATGGGGATTTTCCCAAAACTTGTTAAAAGGGGCCAGGGGGGCGGGCTGAGTGAGAAAGGAGCACAATCAAGCACAGTTGGGGCGTTTTGTGAAAATTGTGAAGGATTTTCCAAAGTGGGTAAAGATTGAAAAAAACGACAGGGCCGGTAGTGTCGAAAAAGTCAAAAATGGGGATTTTCCCAAAACTTGCTAAAAGGGGCCAGGGGGGCGGGCTGAGTGAAAAAGGAGCAAAATTAAGCACAGTTGGGGCGTTTTGTGAAAATTGTGAAGGATTTTCCAAAGTGGGTAAAAATTGAAAAAAAGACAGGGCCGGTAGTGTCGAAAAAGTCAAAAATGGGGATTTTCCCAAAACTTGCTAAAAGGGGCCAGGGGGGCGGGCTGAGTGAGAAAGGGGCAAAATCAAGCACAGTTGGGGTGTTTTGTGAAAATTGTGAAGGATTTTCCAAACCGGAAAAAAACTGAAAAAAACGACAGGGCCGGTAGTGTCGAAAAAGTCAAAAATGGGGATTTTCCCAAACCTTGCTAAAAGGGGCCAGACAGGCAGACTGAGTGAAAAAGGAGCAAAATCATGCACAGTTGGGGCGTTTAGGGAAAACTATGAAGGATTTTCCAAAGTGGGCAAAAATTGAAAAAAAAGACAGGGCCGGTAGTGTCGAAAAAGTCAAAAATGGGGATTTCCCCAAAACTTGCTAAAAGGGGCCAGACAGGCAGACTGAGTGAAAAAGGAGCAAAATCATGCACAGTTGGGGAGTTTAGGGAAAACTATGAAGGATTTTCCAAAGTGGGTAAAAATTGAAAAAAAGACAGGGCCGGTAGTGTTGAAAAAGTCAAAAATGGGGATTTCCCCAAAACTTGCTAAAAGGGGCCAGGGGGGCGGGCTGAGTGAGAAAGGGGCAAAATCAAGCACAGTTGGGGTGTTTTGTGAAAATTGTGAAGGATTTTCCAAAGTGGGTAAAAATTGAAAAAAACTACAGGGCCGGTAGTGTCGAAAAAGTCAAAAATGGGGATTTTCCCAAAACTTGCTAAAAGGTGCCAGGGGGGCGGGCTGAGTGAGAAATGAGCAAAATCAAGTACAGTTGGGGTGTTTTGTGAAAATTGTGAAGGATTTTCCAAAGTGGGTAAAGATTGAAAAAAACGACAGGGCCGGGTAGTGTCGAAAAAAGTCAAAAATGGGGATTTTCCCAAACCTTGCTAAAGGGGCCAGGGGGGCGGGCTGAGTGAAAAAGGATCAAAATCATGCACAGTTGGGGCGTTTTGTGAAAATTGTGAAGGATTTTCCAAAGTGGGCAAAAATTGAAAAAAAGAGACAGGGCCAGTAGTATCGAAAAAGTCAAAAATGGGGATTTTCCCAAACCTTGCTAAAAGGGGCCAGGGGGGCGGGCTGAGTGAGAAAGGATCAAAATCATGCACAGTTGGGGCGTTTTGTGAAAATTGTGAAGGATTTTCCAAAGTGGGCAAAAATTGAAAAAAAAGACAGGGCCGGTAGTGTCGAAAAAGTCAAAAATAGGGATTTTCCAAACCTTGCTAAAAGGGGCCAGACAGGCAGGCTGAGTGAAAAAGGATCAAAATCATACACAGTTCGGGCGTTTTGTGAAAATTGTGAAGGATTTTCCAAAGTGGGTAAAAATTGAAAAAAACGACAGGGCCGGTAGTGTCGAAAAAATAAAAAATGGGGATTTTCCCAAACCTTGCTAAAAGGGGCCAGGGGGGCGGGCTGAGTGAGAAAGGAGCAAAATCAAGCACAGTTGGGGCGTTTTGTGAAAATTGTGAAGGATTTTCCAAAGTGGGTAAAAATTGAAAAAAACGACAGGGCCGGTAGTGTCGAAAAAGTCAAAAATGGGGATTTTCCCAAAACTTGCTAAAAGGGGCCAGGGGGGCGGGCTGAGTGAGAAAGGAGCAAAATCAAGCACAGTTGGGGCGTTTTGTGAAAATTGTGAAGGATTTTCCAAAGTGGGTAAAAATTGAAAAAAACGACAGGGCCGGTAGTGTCGAAAAAGTCAAAAATGGGGATTTTCCCAAACCTTGCTAAAAGGGGCCAGACAGGCAGACTGAGTGAAAAAGGAGCAAAATCATGCACAGTTGGGGCGTTTAGGGAAAACTATGAAGGATTTTCCAAAGTGGGCAAAAATTGAAAAAAAAGACAGGGCCGGTAGTGTCTAAATAGTCAAAAATGGGGATTTCCCCAAAACTTGCTAAAAGGGGCCAGACAGGCAGACTGAGTGAAAAAGGAGCAAAATCATGCACAGTTGGGGCGTTTAGGGAAAACTATGAAGGATTTTCCAAAGTGGGTAAAAATTGAAAAAAAAGACAGGACCGGTAGTGTCGAAAAAGTCAAAAATGGGGATTTTCCCAAACCTTGCTAAAGGGGCCAGGGGGGCGGGCTGAGTGAAAAAGGATCAAAATCATGCACAGTTGGGGCGTTTTGTGAAAATTGTGAAGGATTTTCCAAAGTGGGCAAAAATTGAAAAAGAAGACAGGGCCGGTAGTGTCGAAAAAGTAAAAAATGGGGATTTTCCCAAAACTTGCTAAAAGGGGCCAGGGGGGCGGGCTGAGTGAAAAAGGAGCACAATCAAGCACAGTTGGGGTGTTTTGTGAAAATTGTGAAGGATTTTCCAAAGTGGGCAAAAATTGAAAAAAACGACAGGGCCGGGTAGTGTCGAAAAAGTCAAAAATGGGGATTTTCCCAAACCTTGCTAAAAGGGGCCAGACAGGCAGACTGAGTGAAAAAGGAGCAAAATCATGCACAGTTGGGGCGTTTAGGGAAAACTATGAAGGATTTTCCAAAGTGGGCAAAAATTGAAAAAAAAGACAGGGCCAGTAGTGTCGAAAAAGTCAAAAATGGGGATTTCCCCAAAACTTGCTAAAAGGGGCCAGACAGGCAGACTGAGTGAAAAAGGAGCAAAATCATGCACAGTTGGGGCGTTTAGGGAAAACTATGAAGGATTTTCCAAAGTGGGCAAAAATTGAAAAAAAAGACAGGGCCGGTAGTGTCGAAATAGTCAAAAATGGGGATTTCCCCAAAACTTGCTAAAAGGGGCCAGACAGGCAGACTGAGTGAAAAAGGAGCAAAATCATGCACAGTTGGGGCGTTTAGGGAAAACTATGAAGGATTTTCCAAAGTGGGTAAAAATTGAAAAAAAAGACAGGACCGGTAGTGTCGAAAAAGTCAAAAATGGGGATTTTCCCAAACCTTGCTAAAAGGGGCCAGGGGGGCGGGCTGAGTGAGAAAGGAGCAAAATCAAGCACAGTTGGGGCGTTTTGTGAAAATTGTGAAGGATTTTCCAAAGTGGGTAAAAATTGAAAAAAACGACAGGGCCGGTAGTGTCGAAAAAGTCAAAAATGGGGATTTTCCCAAAACTTGCTAAAAGGGGCCAGGGGGGCGGGCTGAGTGAGAAAGGAGCAAAATCAAGCACAGTTGGGGCGTTTTGTGAAAATTGTGAAGGATTTTCCAAAGTGGGTAAAAATTGAAAAAAACGACAGGACCGGTAGTGTCGAAAAAGTCAAAAATGGGGATTTTCCCAAACCTTGCTAAAGGGGCCAGGGGGGCGGGCTGAGTGAAAAAGGATCAAAATCATGCACAGTTGGGGCGTTTTGTGAAAATTGTGAAGGATTTTCCAAAGTGGGCAAAAATTGAAAAAGAAGACAGGGCCGGTAGTGTCGAAAAAGTAAAAAATGGGGATTTTCCCAAAACTTGCTAAAAGGGGCCAGGGGGGCGGGCTGAGTGAAAAAGGAGCACAATCAAGCACAGTTGGGGTGTTTTGTGAAAATTGTGAAGGATTTTCCAAAGTGGGCAAAAATTGAAAAAAAAGACAGGGCCGGTAGTGTCGAAAAAGTAAAAAATGGGGATTTTCCCAAACCTTGCTAAAAGGGGCCAGACTGGCAGACTGAGTGAAAAAGGAGCAAAATCATGCACAGTTGGGGCGTTTAGGGAAAACTATGAAGGATTTTCCAAAGTGGGCAAAAATTGAAAAAAAAGACAGGGCCAGTAGTGTCGAAAAAGTCAAAAATGGGGATTTCCCCAAAACTTGCTAAAAGGGGCCAGACAGGCAGACTGAGTGAAAAAGGAGCAAAATCATGCACAGTTGGGGCGTTTAGGGAAAACTATGAAGGATTTTCCAAAGTGGGTAAAAATTGAAAAAAAAGACAGGGCCGGTAGTGTCGAAATAGTCAAAAATGGGGGATTTCCCCAAAACTTGCTAAAAGGGGCCAGACAGGCAGACTGAGTGAAAAAGGAGCAAAATCATGCACAGTTGGGGCGTTTAGGGAAAAACTATGAAGGATTTTCCAAAGTGGGTAAAAATTGAAAAAAAAGACAGGACCGGTAGTGTCGAAAAAGTCAAAAATGGGGATTTTCCCAAACCTTGCTAAAAGGGGCCAGACAGGCAGACTGAGTGAAAAAGGAGCAAAATCATGCACAGTTGGGGCGTTTAGGGAAAACTATGAAGGATTTTCCAAAGTGGGCAAAAATTGAAAAAAAAGACAGGGCCGGTAGTGTCGAAAAAGTCAAAAATGGGGATTTTCCCAAAACTTGCTAAAGGGGCCAGACAGGCAGACTGAGTGAAAAAGGAGCAAAATCATGCACAGTTGGGGAGTTTAGGGAAAACTATGAAGGATTTTCCAAAGTGGGTAAAAATTGAAAAAAAGACAGGGCCGGTAGTGTCGAAAAAGTCAAAAATGAGAATTTCCCCAAAACTTGCTAAAAGGGGCCAGGGGGGCGGGCTGAGTGAGAAAGGGGCAAAATCAAGCACAGTTGGGGTGTTTTGTGAAAATTGTGAAGGATTTTCCAAAGTGGGTAAAAATTGAAAAAAACTACAGGGCCGGTAGTGTCGAAAAAGTCAAAAATGGGGATTTTCCCAAAACTTGCTAAAAGGTGCCAGGGGGGGCGGGCTGAGTGAGAAATGAGCAAAATCAAGTACAGTTGGGGTGTTTTGTGAAAATTGTGAAGGATTTTCAAAGTGGGTAAAGATTGAAAAAAACGACAGGGCCGGTAGTGTCGAAAAAGTCAAAAATGGGGATTTTCCCAAACCTTGCTAAAAGGGGCCAGACAGGCAGACTGAGTGAAAAAGGTGCAAAATCATGCACAGTTGGGGCGTTTTGTGAAAATTGTGAAGGATTTTCCAAAGTGGGCACAGATTTTAAAAAACGACAGGGCCGGTAGTGTCGAAAAAGTAAAAAATGGGGATTTTCCCAAACCTTGCTAAAGGGGCCAGGGGGGCGGGCTGAGTGAAAAAGGATCAAAATCATGCACAGTTGGGGCGTTTTGTTAAAATTGTGAAGGATTTTCCAAAGTGGGCAAAAATTGAAAAAAAGAGACAGGGCCAGTAGTATCGAAAAAGTCAAAAATGGGGATTTTCCCAAACCTTGCTAAAAGGGGCCAGGGGGGCGGGCTGAGTGAGAAAGGATCAAAATCATGCACAGTTGGGGCGTTTTGTGAAAATTGTGAAGGATTTTCCAAAGTGGGCAAAAATTGAAAAAAAAGACAGGGCCGGTAGTGTCGAAAAAGTCAAAAATAGGGATTTTCCAAACCTTGCTAAAAGGGGCCAGACAGGCAGGCTGAGTGAAAAAGGATCAAAATCATACACAGTTCGGGCGTTTTGTGAAAATTGTGAAGGATTTTCCAAAGTGGGTAAAAATTGAAAAAAACGACAGGGCCGGTAGTGTCGAAAAAATAAAAAATGGGGATTTTCCCAAACCTTGCTAAAAGGGGCCAGACAAGCTGGCTGAGTGAAAAAGGAGCAAAATAAAGCACAGCTGGGGCGTTTTGTGAAAATTGTGAAGGATTTTCCAAAGCTGGGACAAAAATTGAAAAAAAACGAACAGGGACGGTAGTGTCGAAAAAGTCAAAAATTGGGATTTTCCCAAAACTTGCTAAAAGGGGCCAGAAAGGAAGGCTGAGTGAAAAAGGATCAAAATCATGCACAGTTGGGGCGTTTAAAATTGTGAAGGATTTTCCAAAGTGGGTAAAAATTGAAAAAAACGACAGGGCCGGTAGTGTCGAAAAAGTCAAAAATGGGGATTTTCCCAAACCTTGCTAAAAGGGGCCAGACAGGCAGACTGAGTGAAAAAGGAGCAAAATCATGCACAGTTGGGGCGTTTAGGGAAAACTATGAAGGATTTTCCAAAGTGGGCAAAAATTGAAAAAAAAGACAGGGCCGGTAGTGTCTAAATAGTCAAAAATGGGGATTTCCCCAAAACTTGCTAAAAGGGGCCAGACAGGCAGACTGAGTGAAAAAGGAGCAAAATCATGCACAGTTGGGGCGTTTAGGGAAAACTATGAAGGATTTTCCAAAGTGGGTAAAAATTGAAAAAAAAGACAGGACCGGTAGTGTCGAAAAAGTCAAAAATGGGGATTTTCCCAAACCTTGGTAAAGGGGCCAGGGGGGCGGGCTGAGTGAAAAAGGATCAAAATCATGCACAGTTGGGGCGTTTTGTGAAAATTGTGAAGGATTTTCCAAATTGGGCAAAAATTGAAAAAAAAGACAGGGCCGGTAGTGTCGAAAAAGGAAAAAATGGGGATTTTCCCAAAACTTGCTAAAAGGGGCCAGGGGGGCGGGCTGAGTGAGAAAGGAGCACAATCAAGCACAGTTGGGGTGTTTTGTGAAAATTGTGAAGGATTTTCCAAAGTGGGTAGAGATTGAAAAAAACGACAGGGCCGGTAGTGTCGAAAAAGTAAAAAATGGGGATTTTCCCAAACCTTGCTCAAAGGGGCCAGACAGGCAGACTGAGTGAAAAAGGAGCAAAATCATGCACAGTTGGGGCGTTTAGGGAAAACTATGAAGGATTTTCCAAAGTGGGTAAAAATTGAAAAAAAAGACAGGACCGGTAGTGTCGAAAAAGTCAAAAATGGGGATTTTCCCAAACCTTGCTAAAGGGGCCAGGGGGGGCGGGCTGAGTGAAAAAGGATCAAAATCATGCACAGTTGGGGCGTTTTGTGAAAATTGTGAAGGATTTTCCAAAGTGGGCAAAAATTGAAAAAAAAGACAGGGCCGGTAGTGTCGAAAAAGTAAAAAATGGGGATTTTCCCAAAACTTGCTAAAAGGGGCCAGGGGGGCGGGCTGAGTGAGAAAGGAGCACAATCAAGCACAGTTGGGGTGTTTTGTGAAAATTGTGAAGGATTTTCCAAAGTGGGTAGAGATTGAAAAAAACGACAGGGCCGGTAGTGTCGAAAAAGTAAAAAATGGGGATTTTCCCAAACCTTGCTAAAAGGGGCCAGACTGGCAGACTGAGTGAAAAAGGAGCAAAATCATGCACAGTTGGGGCGTTTAGGGAAAACTATGAAGGATTTTCCAAAGTGGGCAAAAATTGAAAAAAAAGACAGGGCCAGTAGTGTCGAAAAAGTCAAAAATGGGGATTTCCCCAAAACTTGCTAAAAGGGGCCAGACAGGCAGACTGAGTGAAAAAGGAGCAAAATCATGCACAGTTGGGGAGTTTAGGGAAAACTATGAAGGATTTTCCAAAGTGGGTAAAAATTGAAAAAAAGACAGGGCCGGTAGTGTCGAAAAAGTCAAAAATGGGGATTTCCCCAAAACTTGCTAAAAGGGGCCAGGGGGGCGGGCTGAGTGAGAAAGGGGCAAAATCAAGCACAGTTGGGGTGTTTTGTGAAAATTGTGAAGGATTTTCCAAAGTGGGTAAAGATTGAAAAAAACGACAGGGCTGGTAGTGTCGAAAAAGTCAAAAATGGGGATTTTCCCAAAACTCGTTAAAAGGGGCCAGGGGGCGGGCTGAGTGAGAAAGGAGCAAAATCAAGCACAGTTGGGGCGTAGTGTGAAAATTGTGAAGGATTTTCCAAACCGGACAAAAATTGAAAAAAACGACAGGGCCGGTAGTGTCGAAAAAGTCAAAAATGGGGATTTTCCCAAACCTTGCTAAAAGGGGCCAGACAGGCAGACTGAGTGAAAAAGGAGCAAAATCATGCACAGTTGGGGCGTTTAGGGAAAACTATGAAGGATTTTCCAAAGTGGGCAAAAATTGAAAAAAACGACAGGGCCGGTAGTGTCGAAATAGTCAAAAATGGGGATTTCCCCAAAACTTGCTAAAAGGGGCCAGGGGGGCGGGCTGAGTGAGAAAGGATAAAAATCATGCACAGTTGGGGCGTTTTGTGAAAATTGTGAAGGATTTTCCAAAGTGGGTAAAAATTGAAAAAAAAGACAGGGCCAGTAGTGTTGAAAAAGTCAAAAATGGGGATTTTCCCAAAACTTGCTAAAAGGGGCCAGGGGGGCGGGCTGAGTGAGAAGGGGGCAAAATCAAGCACAGTTGGGGTGTTTTGTGAAAATTGTGAAGGATTTTCCAAAGTGGGTAGAGATTGAAAAAAACGACAGGGCCGGTAGTGTCGAAAAAGTCAAAAATGGGGATTTTCCCAAACCTTGCTAAAGGGGCCAGGGGGGCGGGCTGAGTGAGAAAGGATCAAAATCATGCACAGTTGGGGCGTTTTGTGAAAATTGTGAAGGATTTTCCAAAGTGGGCAAAAATTGAAAAAAAGACAGGGCCGGTAGTGTCGAAAAAGTCAAAAATGGGGATTTTCCCAAAACTTGCTAAATGGGGCCAGGGGGGCGGGCTGAGTGAGAAAGGGGCAAAATCAAGCACAGTTGGGGTGTTTTGTGAAAATTGTGAAGGATTTTCCAAAGTGGGTAAAGATTGAAAAAAACGACAGGGCCGGTAGTGTCGAAAAAGTCAAAAATGGGGATTTTCCCAAAACTTGCTAAAAGGGGCCAGACAGGCGGGCTGAGTGAGAAAGGAGCAAAATCAAGCACAGTTGGGGCGTTTTGTGAAAATTGTGAAGGATTTTCCAAAGTGGGTAAAAATTGAAAAAAACGACAGGGCCGGTAGTGTCGAAAAAATAAAAAATGGGGATTTTCCCAAACCTTGCTAAAAGGGGCCAGACAGGCGGGCTGAGTGAAAAAGGAGCAAAATCAAGCACAGTTGGGGCGTTTTGTGAAAATTGTGAAGGATTTTCCAAAGTGGGCAAAAATTGAAAAAAAAGACAGGGCCGGTAGTGTCGAAAAAGTCAAAAATGGGGATTTTCCCAAAACTTGCTAAAAGGGGCCAGACAGGCGGGCTGAGTGAAAAAGGAGCAAAATCAAGCACAGTTGGGGCGTTTTGTGAAAATTGTGAAGGATTTTCCAAAGTGGGCAAAAATTGTAAAAAAAGACAGGGCCGGTAGTGTCGAAAAAGTCAAAAATGGGGATTTTCCCAAAACTTGTTAAAAGGGGCCAGGGGGGCGGGCTGAGTGAGAAAGGAGCACAATCAAGCACAGTTGGGGCGTTTTGTGAAAATTGTGAAGGATTTTCCAAAGTAGGCAAAAATTGAAAAAAAGAGACAGGGCCGGTAGTATCGAAAAAGTCAAAAATGGGGATTTTCCCAAACCTTGCTAAAAGGGGCCAGACAGGCGGGCTGAGTGAAAAAGGATCAAAATCATGCACAGTTGGGGCGTTTTGTGAAAATTGTGAAGGATTTTCCAAAGTGGGTAAAAATTGAAAAAAAAGACAGGGCCAGTAGTGTTGAAAAAGTCCAAAATGGGGATTTTCCCAAAACTTGCTAAAAGGGGCCAGACAGGCGGGCTGAGTGAAAAAGGATCAAAATCATACACAGTTCGGGCGTTTTGTGAAAATTGTGAAGGATTTTCCAAAGTGGGCAAAAATTGAAAAAAAAGACAGGGCCGGTAGTGTCGAAAAAGTCAAAAATGGGGATTTCCCCAAAACTTGCTAAAAGGGGCCAGACAGGCAGACTGAGTGAAAAAGGAGCAAAATCATGCACAGTTGGGGCGTTTAGGGAAAACTATGAAGGATTTTCCAAAGTGGGTAGAGATTGAAAAAAACGACAGGGCCGGTAGTGTCGAAAAAGTCAAAAATGGGGATTTTCCCAAAACTTGCTAAAAGGGGCCAGGGGGGCGGGCTGAGTGAGAAAGGGGCAAAATCATGCACAGTTGGGGTGTTTTGTGAAAAATGTGAAGGATTTTCCAAAGTGGGTAAAGATTGAAAAAAAAGACAGGGCCGGTAGTGTCGAAAAAGTCAAAAATGGGGATTTCCCCAAGACTTGCTAAAAGGGGCCAGACAGGCGGGCTGGGTGAAAAAGGAGCAAAATCAAGCACAGTTGGGGCGTTTTGTGAAAATTGTGAAGGATTTTCCAAACCGGAAAAAAACTGAAAAAAACGACAGGGCCGGTAGTGTCGAAAAAGTCAAAAATGGGGATTTTCCCAAAACTTGTTAAAAGGGGCCAGGGGGGCGGGCTGAGTGAGAAAGGAGCACAATCAAGCACAGTTGGGGCGTTTTGTGAAAATTGTGAAGGATTTTCCAAAGTGGGTAAAGATTGAAAAAAACGACAGGGCCGGTAGTGTCGAAAAAGTCAAAAATGGGGATTTTCCCAAAACTTGCTAAAAGGGGCCAGGGGGGCGGGCTGAGTGAAAAAGGAGCAAAATTAAGCACAGTTGGGGCGTTTTGTGAAAATTGTGAAGGATTTTCCAAAGTGGGTAAAAATTGAAAAAAAGACAGGGCCGGTAGTGTCGAAAAAGTCAAAAATGGGGATTTCCCCAAAACTTGCTAAAAGGGGCCAGACAGGCAGACTGAGTGAAAAAGGAGCAAAATCATGCACAGTTGGGGCGTTTAGGGAAAACTATGAAGGATTTTCCAAAGTGGGCAAAAATTGAAAAAAAAGACAGGGCCGGTAGTGTCGAAATAGTCAAAAATGGGGATTTCCCCAAAACTTGCTAAAAGGGGCCAGACAGGCAGACTGAGTGAAAAAGGAGCAAAATCATGCACAGTTGGGGCGTTTAGGGAAAACTATGAAGGATTTTCCAAAGTGGGTAAAAATTGAAAAAAAAGACAGGACCGGTAGTGTCGAAAAAGTCAAAAATGGGGATTTTCCCAAACCTTGCTAAAGGGGCCAGGGGGGCGGGCTGAGTGAAAAAGGATCAAAATCATGCACAGTTGGGGCGTTTTGTGAAAATTGTGAAGGATTTTCCAAAGTGGGCAAAAATTGAAAAAAAAGACAGGGCCGGTAGTGTCGAAAAAGTAAAAAATGGGGATTTTCCCAAAACTTGCTAAAAGGGGCCAGGGGGGCGGGCTGAGTGAGAAAGGAGCACAATCAAGCACAGTTGGGGTGTTTTGTGAAAATTGTGAAGGATTTTCCAAAGTGGGTAGAGATTGAAAAAAACGACAGGGCCGGTAGTGTCGAAAAAGTAAAAAATGGGGATTTTCCCAAAACTTGCTAAAAGGGGCCAGGGGGGCGGGCTGAGTGAGAAAGGGGCAAAATCAAGCACAGTTGGGGTGTTTTGTGAAAATTGTGAAGGATTTTCCAAAGTGGGTAAAGATTGAAAAAAACGACAGGGCCGGTAGTGTCGAAAAAGTCAAAAATGGGGATTTTCCCAAACCTTGCTAAAAGGGGCCAGACAGGCAGACTGAGTGAAAAAGGAGCAAAATCATGCACAGTTGGGGCGTTTAGGGAAAACTATGAAGGATTTTCCAAAGTGGGCAAAAATTGAAAAAAAAGACAGGGCCGGTAGTGTCGAAAAAGTCAAAAATGGGGATTTCCCCAAAACTTGCTAAAAGGGGCCAGACAGGCAGACTGAGTGAAAAAGGAGCAAAATCATGCACAGTTGGGGAGTTTAGGGAAAACTATGAAGGATTTTCCAAAGTGGGTAAAAATTGAAAAAAAGACAGGGCCGGTAGTGTCGAAAAAGTCAAAAATGGGGATTTCCCCAAAACTTGCTAAAAGGTGCCAGGGGGGCGGGCTGAGTGAGAAATGAGCAAAATCAAGTACAGTTGGGGTGTTTTGTGAAAATTGTGAAGGATTTTCCAAAGTGGGTAAAGATTGAAAAAAACGACAGGGCCGGTAGTGTCGAAAAAGTCAAAAATGGGGATTTTCCCAAACCTTGCTAAAGGGGCCAGGGGGGCGGGCTGAGTGAAAAAGGATCAAAATCATGCACAGTTGGGGCGTTTTGTGAAAATTGTGAAGGATTTTCCAAAGTGGGCAAAAATTGAAAAAAAGAGACAGGGCCAGTAGTATCGAAAAAGTCAAAAATGGGGATTTTCCCAAACCTTGCTAAAAGGGGCCAGGGGGGCGGGCTGAGTGAGAAAGGATCAAAATCATGCACAGTTGGGGCGTTTTGTGAAAATTGTGAAGGATTTTCCAAAGTGGGCAAAAATTGAAAAAAAAGACAGGGCCGGTAGTGTCGAAAAAGTCAAAAATAGGGATTTTCCAAACCTTGCTAAAAGGGGCCAGACAGGCAGGCTGAGTGAAAAAGGATCAAAATCATACACAGTTCGGGCGTTTTGTGAAAATTGTGAAGGATTTTCCAAAGTGGGTAAAAATTGAAAAAAACGACAGGGCCGGTAGTGTCGAAAAAATAAAAAATGGGGATTTTCCCAAACCTTGCTAAAAGGGGCCAGGGGGGCGGGCTGAGTGAGAAAGGAGCAAAATCAAGCACAGTTGGGGCGTTTTGTGAAAATTGTGAAGGATTTTCCAAAGTGGGTAAAAATTGAAAAAAACGACAGGGCCGGTAGTGTCGAAAAAGTCAAAAATGGGGATTTTCCCAAAACTTGCTAAAAGGGGCCAGGGGGGCGGGCTGAGTGAGAAAGGAGCAAAATCAAGCACAGTTGGGGCGTTTTGTGAAAATTGTGAAGGATTTTCCAAAGTGGGTAAAAATTGAAAAAAACGACAGGGCCGGTAGTGTCGAAAAAGTCAAAAATGGGGATTTTCCCAAACCTTGCTAAAAGGGGCCAGGGGGGCGGGCTGAGTGAGAAAGGAGCACAATCAAGCACAGTTGGGGCGTTTTGTGAAAATTGTGAAGGATTTTCCAAAGTAGGCAAAAATTGAAAAAAAGAGACAGGGCCGGTAGTATCGAAAAAGTCAAAAATGGGGATTTTCCCAAACCTTGCTAAAAGGGGCCAGACAGGCGGGCTGAGTGAAAAAGGATCAAAATCATGCACAGTTGGGGCGTTTTGTGAAAATTGTGAAGGATTTTCCAAAGTGGGTAAAAATTGAAAAAAAAGACAGGGCCAGTAGTGTTGAAAAAGTCCAAAATGGGGATTTTCCCAAAACTTGCTAAAAGGGGCCAGGGGGGCGGGCTGAGTGAGAAAGGGGCAAAATCATGCACAGTTGGGGTGTTTTGTGAAAATTGTGAAGGATTTTCCAAAGTGGGTAAAGATTGAAAAAAACGACAGGGCCGGTAGTGTCGAAAAAGTCAAAAATGGGGATTTTCCCAAACCTTGCTAAAAGGGGCCAGACAGGCAGGCTGAGTGAAAAAGGATCAAAATCATACACAGTTCGGGCGTTTTGTGAAAATTGTGAAGGATTTTCCAAAGTGGGCAAAAATTGAAAAAAAAGACAGGGCCGGTAGTGTCGAAAAAGTCAAAAATGGGGATTTCCCCAAAACTTGCTAAAAGGGGCCAGACAGGCAGACTGAGTGAAAAAGGAGCAAAATCATGCACAGTTGGGGCGTTTAGGGAAAACTATGAAGGATTTTCCAAAGTGGGTAGAGATTGAAAAAAACGACAGGGCCGGTAGTGTCGAAAAAGTCAAAAATGGGGATTTTCCCAAACCTTGCTAAAAGGGGCCAGACAGGCTGGCTAAGTGAAAAAGGAGCAAAATAAAGCACAGCTGGGGCGTTTTGTGAAAATTGTGAAGGATTTTCCAAAGTGGGTAAAAATTGAAAAAAACTACAGGGCCGGTAGTGTCGAAAAAGTCAAAAATGGGGATTTTCCCAAAACTTGCTAAAAGGTGCCAGGGGGGCGGGCTGAGTGAGAAATGGGGATTTTCCCAAACCTTGCTAAAGGGGCCAGGGGGGCGGGCTGAGTGAAAAAGGATCAAAATCATGCACAGTTGGGGCGTTTTGTGAAAATTGTGAAGGATTTTCCAAAGTAGGCAAAAATTGAAAAAAAGAGACAGGGCCAGTAGTATCGAAAAAGTCAAAAATGGGGATTTTCCCAAACCTTGCTAAAAGGGGCCAGGGGGGCGGGCTGAGTGAGAAATGATCAAAATCATGCACAGTTGGGGCGTTTAGGGAAAACTATGAAGGATTTTCCAAAGTGGGTAGAGATTGAAAAAAACGACAGGGCCGGTAGTGTCGAAAAAGTCAAAAATGGGGATTTTCCCAAAACTTGCTAAAAGGGGCCAGGGGGGCGGGCTGAGTGAGAAAGGGGCAAAATCATGCACAGTTGGGGTGTTTTGTGAAAAATGTGAAGGATTTTCCAAAGTGGGTAAAGATTGAAAAAAAAGACAGGGCCGGTAGTGTCGAAAAAGTCAAAAATGGGGATTTCCCCAAGACTTGCTAAACGGGGCCAGACAGGCAGACTGAGTGAAAAAGGAGCAAAATCATGCACAGTTGGGGCGTTTTGTGAAAATTGTGAAGGATTTTCCAAAGTGGGCAAAAATTGAAAAAAAAGACAGGGCCGGTAGTGTCGAAAAAGTGAAAAATGGGGATTTTCCCAAAACTTGCTAAAAGGGGCCAGGGGGGCGGGCTGAGTGAGAAAGGAGCAAAATAAAGCACAGTTGGGGCGTTTTGTGAAAATTGTGAAGGATTTTCCAAACCGGAAAAAAACTGAAAAAAACGACAAGGCCGGTAGTGTCGAAAAAGTCAAAAATGGGGATTTTCCCAAACCTTGCTAAAAGGGGCCAGACAGGCGGGCTGAGTGAAAAAGGAGCAAAATCAAGCACAGTTGGGGCGTTTTGTGAAAATTGTGAAGGATTTTCCAAAGTGGGTAGAGATTGAAAAAAACGACAGGGCCGGTAGTGTCGAAAAAGTCAAAAATGGGGATTTTCCCAAAACTTGCTAAAAGGGGCCAGGGGGGCGGGCTGAGTGAGAAAGGAACAAAATCAAGCACAGTTGGGGCGTTTTGTGAAAATTGTGAAGGATTTTCCAAAGTGGGCAAAAATTGAAAAAAAAGACAGGGCCGGTAGTGTCGAAAAAGTCAAAAATAGGGATTTTCCAAACCTTGCTAAAAGGGGCCAGACAGGCGGGCTGAGTGAAAAAGGATCAAAATCATACACAGTTCGGGCGTTTTGTGAAAATTGTGAAGGATTTTCCAAAGTGGGCAAAAATTGAAAAAAAAGACAGGGCCGGTAGTGTCGAAAAAGTCAAAAATGGGGATTTCCCCAAAACTTGCTAAAAGGGGCCAGACAGGCAGACTGAGTGAAAAAGGAGCAAAATCATGCACAGTTGGGGCGTTTAGGGAAAACTATGAAGGATTTTCCAAAGTGGGTAGAGATTGAAAAAAACGACAGGGCCGGTAGTGTCGAAAAAGTCAAAAATGGGGATTTTCCCAAAACTTGCTAAAAGGGGCCAGGGGGGCGGGCTGAGTGAGAAAGGGGCAAAATCATGCACAGTTGGG
This sequence comes from Scomber scombrus, assembly GCF_963691925.1. Taxonomy (NCBI): domain Eukaryota; kingdom Metazoa; phylum Chordata; class Actinopteri; order Scombriformes; family Scombridae; genus Scomber; species Scomber scombrus. The sequence goes on from NC_084978.1 coordinate 33,048,367, forward strand.
GTGTTTTGTGAAAAATGTGAAGGATTTTCCAAAGTGGGTAAAGATTGAAAAAAAAGACAGGGCCGGTAGTGTCGAAAAAGTCAAAAATGGGGATTTCCCCAAGACTTGCTAAAAGGGGCCAGACAGGCGGGCTGAGTGAAAAAGGAGCAAAATCAAGCACAGTTGGGGCGTTTTGTGAAAATTGTGAAGGATTTTCCAAACCGGAAAAAAACTGAAAAAAACGACAGGGCCGGTAGTGTCGAAAAAGTCAAAAATGGGGATTTTCCCAAAACTTGTTAAAAGGGGCCAGGGGGGCGGGCTGAGTGAGAAAGGAGCACAATCAAGCACAGTTGGGGCGTTTTGTGAAAATTGTGAAGGATTTTCCAAAGTGGGTAAAGATTGAAAAAAACGACAGGGCCGGTAGTGTCGAAAAAGTCAAAAATGGGGATTTTCCCAAAACTTGCTAAAAGGGGCCAGGGGGGCGGGCTGAGTGAAAAAGGAGCAAAATTAAGCACAGTTGGGGCGTTTTGTGAAAATTGTGAAGGATTTTCCAAAGTGGGTAAAAATTGAAAAAAAGACAGGGCCGGTAGTGTCGAAAAAGTCAAAAATGGGGATTTTCCCAAAACTTGCTAAAAGGGGCCAGGGGGGCGGGCTGAGTGAGAAAGGGGCAAAATCAAGCACAGTTGGGGTGTTTTGTGAAAATTGTGAAGGATTTTCCAAACCGGAAAAAAACTGAAAAAAACGACAGGGCCGGTAGTGTCGAAAAAGTCAAAAATGGGGATTTTCCCAAAACTTGCTAAAAGGGGCCAGGGGGGCGGGCTGAGTGAGAAAGGGGCAAAATCAAGCACAGTTGGGGTGTTTTGTGAAAATTGTGAAGGATTTTCCAAAGTGGGTAAAGATTGAAAAAAACGACAGGGCCGGTAGTGTCGAAAAAGTCAAAAATGGGGATTTTCCCAAAACTTGCTAAAAGGGGCCAGGGGGGCGGGCTGAGTGAGAAAGGGGCAAAATCAAGCACAGTTGGGGTGTTTTGTGAAAATTGTGAAGGATTTTCCAAACCGGAAAAAAACTGAAAAAAACGACAGGGCCGGTAGTGTCGAAAAAGTCAAAAATGGGGATTTTCCCAAAACTTGCTAAAAGGGGCCAGGGGGGCGGGCTGAGTGAGAAAGGGGCAAAATCAAGCACAGTTGGGGCGTTTTGTGAAAATTGTGAAGGATTTTCCAAAGTGGGTAAAAATTGAAAAAAAACGACAGGGCCGGTAGTGTCGAAAAAATAAAAAATGGGGATTTTCCCAAACCTTGCTAAAAGGGGCCAGACAGGCGGGCTGAGTGAAAAAGGAGCAAAATCAAGCACAGTTGGGGCGTTTTGTGAAAATTGTGAAGGATTTTCCAAAGTGGGCAAAAATTGTAAAAAAAAAGACAGGGCCGGTAGTGTCGAAAAAGTCAAAAATGGGGATTTTCCCAAAACTTGCTAAAAGGGGCCAGGGGGGCGGGCTGAGTGAGAAAGGAGCACAATCAAGCACAGTTGGGGTGTTGTGTGAAAATTGTGAAGGATTTTCCAAAGTGGGCAAAAATTGAAAAAAAAGACAGGGCCGGTAGTGTCGAAAAAGTAAAAAATGGGGATTTTCCCAAACCTTGCTAAAAGGGGCCAGACAGGCAGACTGAGTGAAAAAGGAGCAAAATCATGCACAGTTGGGGCGTTTAGGGAAAACTATGAAGGATTTTCCAAAGTGGGCAAAAATTGAAAAAAAAGACAGGGCCAGTAGTGTCGAAAAAGTCAAAAATGGGGATTTCCCCAAAACTTGCTAAAAGGGGCCAGACAGGCAGACTGAGTGAAAAAGGAGCAAAATCATGCACAGTTGGGGCGTTTAGGGAAAACTATGAAGGATTTTCCAAAGTGGACAAAAATTGAAAAAAAAGACAGGGCCGGTAGTGTCGAAATAGTCAAAAATGGGGATTTCCCCAAAACTTGCTAAAAGGGGCCAGACAGGCAGACTGAGTGAAAAAGGAGCAAAATCATGCACAGTTGGGGCGTTTAGGGAAAACTATGAAGGATTTTCCAAAGTGGGTAAAAATTGAAAAAAAAGACAGGACCGGTAGTGTCGAAAAAGTCAAAAATGGGGATTTTCCCAAACCTTGCTAAAGGGGCCAGGGGGGCGGGCTGAGTGAAAAAGGATCAAAATCATGCACAGTTGGGGCGTTTTGTGAAAATTGTGAAGGATTTTCCAAAGTGGGCAAAAATTGAAAAAAAAGACAGGGCCGGTAGTGTCGAAAAAGTAAAAAATGGGGATTTTCCCAAAACTTGCTAAAAGGGGCCAGGGGGGCGGGCTGAGTGAGAAAGGAGCACAATCAAGCACAGTTGGGGTGTTTTGTGAAAATTGTGAAGGATTTTCCAAAGTGGGTAGAGATTGAAAAAAACGACAGGGCCGGTAGTGTCGAAAAAGTAAAAAATGGGGATTTTCCCAAAACTTGCTAAAAGGGGCCAGACAGGCAGACTGAGTGAAAAAGGAGCAAAATCATGCACAGTTGGGGCGTTTAGGGAAAACTATGAAGGATTTTGAAAAGTGGGCAAAAATTGAAAAAAAAGACAGGGCCGGTAGTGTCGAAAAAGTCAAAAATGGGGATTTCCCCAAAACTTGCTAAAAGGGGCCAGACAGGCAGACTGAGTGAAAAAGGAGCAAAATCATGCACAGTTGGGGAGTTTAGGGAAAACTATGAAGGATTTTCCAAAGTGGGTAAAAATTGAAAAAAAGACAGGGCCGGTAGTGTCGAAAAAGTCAAAAATGGGGATTTCCCCAAAACTTGCTAAAAGGGGCCAGGGGGGCGGGCTGAGTGAGAAAGGGGCAAAATCAAGCACAGTTGGGGTGTTTTGTGAAAATTGTGAAGGATTTTCCAAAGTGGGTAAAAATTGAAAAAAACTACAGGGCCGGTAGTGTCGAAAAAGTCAAAAATGGGGATTTTCCCAAAACTTGCTAAAAGGTGCCAGGGGGGCGGGCTGAGTGAGAAATGAGCAAAATCAAGTACAGTTGGGGTGTTTTGTGAAAATTGTGAAGGATTTTCCAAAGTGGGTAAAGATTGAAAAAAACGACAGGGCCGGTAGTGTCGAAAAAGTCAAAAATGGGGATTTTCCCAAACCTTGCTAAAGGGGCCAGGGGGGCGGGCTGAGTGAAAAAGGATCAAAATCATGCACAGTTGGGGCGTTTTGTGAAAATTGTGAAGGATTTTCCAAAGTGGGCAAAAATTGAAAAAAAGAGACAGGGCCAGTAGTATCGAAAAAGTCAAAAATGGGGATTTTCCCAAACCTTGCTAAAAGGGGCCAGGGGGGCGGGCTGAGTGAGAAAGGATCAAAATCATGCACAGTTGGGGCGTTTTGTGAAAATTGTGAAGGATTTTCCAAAGTGGGCAAAAATTGAAAAAAAAGACAGGGCCGGTAGTGTCGAAAAAGTCAAAAATAGGGATTTTCCAAACCTTGCTAAAAGGGGCCAGACAGGCAGGCTGAGTGAAAAAGGATCAAAATCATACACAGTTCGGGCGTTTTGTGAAAATTGTGAAGGATTTTCCAAAGTGGGTAAAAATTGAAAAAAACGACAGGGCCGGTAGTGTCGAAAAAATAAAAAATGGGGATTTTCCCAAACCTTGCTAAAAGGGGCCAGGGGGGCGGGCTGAGTGAGAAAGGAGCAAAATCAAGCACAGTTGGGGCGTTTTGTGAAAATTGTGAAGGATTTTCCAAAGTGGGTAAAAATTGAAAAAAACGACAGGGCCGGTAGTGTCGAAAAAGTCAAAAATGGGGATTTTCCCAAACCTTGCTAAAAGGGGCCAGACAGGCAGACTGAGTGAAAAAGGAGCAAAATCATGCACAGTTGGGGCGTTTAGGGAAAACTATGAAGGATTTTCCAAAGTGGGCAAAAATTGAAAAAAAAGACAGGACCGGTAGTGTCTAAATAGTCAAAAATGGGGATTTCCCCAAAACTTGCTAAAAGGGGCCAGACAGGCAGACTGAGTGAAAAAGGAGCAAAATCATGCACAGTTGGGGCGTTTAGGGAAAACTATGAAGGATTTTCCAAAGTGGGTAAAAATTGAAAAAAAAGACAGGACCGGTAGTGTCGAAAAAGTCAAAAATGGGGATTTTCCCAAACCTTGCTAAAGGGACCAGGGGGGCGGGCTGAGTGAAAAAGGATCAAAATCATGCACAGTTGGGGCGTTTTGTGAAAATTGTGAAGGATTTTCCAAAGTGGGCAAAAATTGAAAAAGAAGACAGGGCCGGTAGTGTCGAAAAAGTAAAAAATGGGGATTTTCCCAAAACTTGCTAAAAGGGGCCAGGGGGGCGGGCTGAGTGAAAAAGGAGCACAATCAAGCACAGTTGGGGTGTTTTGTGAAAATTGTGAAGGATTTTCCAAAGTGTGCAAAAATTGAAAAAAAAGACAGGGCCGGTAGTGTCGAAAAAGTAAAAAATGGGGATTTTCCCAAACCTTGCTAAAAGGGGCCAGACAGGCAGACTGAGTGAAAAAGGAGCAAAATCATGCACAGTTGGGGCGTTTAGGGAAAACTATGAAGGATTTTCCAAAGTGGGCAAAAATTGAAAAAAAAGACAGGGCCAGTAGTGTCGAAAAAGTCAAAAATGGGGATTTCCCCAAAACTTGCTAAAAGGGGCCAGACAGGCAGACTGAGTGAAAAAGGAGCAAAATCATGCACAGTTGGGGCGTTTAGGGAAAACTATGAAGGATTTTCCAAAGTGGGTAAAAATTGAAAAAAAAGACAGGACCGGTAGTGTCGAAAAAGTCAAAAATGGGGATTTTCCCAAACCTTGCTAAAGGGGCCAGGGGGGCGGGCTGAGTGAAAAAGGATCAAAATCATGCACAGTTGGGGCGTTTTGTGAAAATTGTGAAGGATTTTCCAAAGTGGGCAAAAATTGAAAAAGAAGACAGGGCCGGTAGTGTCGAAAAAGTAAAAAATGGGGATTTTCCCAAAACTTGCTAAAAGGGGCCAGGGGGGCGGGCTGAGTGAAAAAGGAGCACAATCAAGCACAGTTGGGGTGTTTTGTGAAAATTGTGAAGGATTTTCCAAAGTGGGCAAAAATTGAAAAAAAAGACAGGGCCGGTAGTGTCGAAAAAGTAAAAAATGGGGATTTTCCCAAACCTTGCTAAAAGGGGCCAGACAGGCAGACTGAGTGAAAAAGGAGCAAAATCATGCACAGTTGGGGCGTTTAGGGAAAACTATGAAGGATTTTCCAAAGTGGGCAAAAATTGAAAAAAAAGACAGGGCCAGTAGTGTCGAAAAAGTCAAAAATGGGGATTTCCCCAAAACTTGCTAAAAGGGGCCAGACAGGCAGACTGAGTGAAAAAGGAGCAAAATCATGCACAGTTGGGGCGTTTAGGGAAAACTATGAAGGATTTTCCAAAGTGGGCAAAAATTGAAAAAAAAGACAGGGCCGGTAGTGTCGAAATAGTCAAAAATGGGGATTTCCCCAAAACTTGCTAAAAGGGGCCAGACAGGCAGACTGAGTGAAAAAGGAGCAAAATCATGCACAGTTGGGGCGTTTAGGGAAAACTATGAAGGATTTTCCAAAGTGGGTAAAAATTGAAAAAAAAGACAGGACCGGTAGTGTCGAAAAAGTCAAAAATGGGGATTTTCCCAAACCTTGCTAAAAGGGGCCAGACAGGCAGACTGAGTGAAAAAGGAGCAAAATCATGCACAGTTGGGGCGTTTAGGGAAAACTATGAAGGATTTTCCAAAGTGGGCAAAAATTGAAAAAAAAGACAGGGCCGGTAGTGTCGAAAAAGTCAAAAATGGGGATTTTCCCAAAACTTGCTAAAAGGGGCCAGACAGGCAGACTGAGTGAAAAAGGAGCAAAATCATGCACAGTTGGGGAGTTTAGGGAAAACTATGAAGGATTTTCCAAAGTGGGTAAAAATTGAAAAAAACTACAGGGCCGGTAGTGTCGAAAAAGTCAAAAATGGGGATTTCCCCAAAACTTGCTAAAAGGGGCCAGGGGGGCGGGCTGAGTGAGAAAGGGGCAAAATCATGCACAGTTGGGGTGTTTTGTGAAAATTGTGAAGGATTTTCCAAAGTGGGTAAAGATTGAAAAAAACGACAGGGCCGGTAGTGTCGAAAAAGTCAAAAATGGGGATTTTCCCAAACCTTGCTAAAAGGGGCCAGACAAGCTGGCTGAGTGAAAAAGGAGCAAAATAAAGCACAGCTGGGGCGTTTTGTGAAAATTGTGAAGGATTTTCCAAAGTGGGCAAAGATTTTAAAAAACGACAGGGCCGGTAGTGTCGAAAAAGTAAAAAATGGGGATTTTCCCAAACCTTGCTAAAGGGGCCAGGGGGGCGGGCTGAGTGAAAAAGGATCAAAATCATGCACAGTTGGGGCGTTTTGTGAAAATTGTGAAGGATTTTCCAAAGTGGGCAAAAATTGAAAAAAAGAGACAGGGCCAGTAGTATCGAAAAAGTCAAAAATGGGGATTTTCCCAAACCTTGCTAAAAGGGGCCAGGGGGGCGGGCTGAGTGAGAAAGGATCAAAATCATGCACAGTTGGGGCGTTTTGTGAAAATTGTGAAGGATTTTCCAAAGTGGGCAAAAATTGAAAAAAAAGACAGGGCCGGTAGTGTCGAAAAAGTCAAAAATAGGGATTTTCCAAACCTTGCTAAAAGGGGCCAGACAGGCAGGCTGAGTGAAAAAGGATCAAAATCATACACAGTTCGGGCGTTTTGTGAAAATTGTGAAGGATTTTCCAAAGTGGGTAAAAATTGAAAAAAACGACAGGGCCGGTAGTGTCGAAAAAATAAAAAATGGGGATTTTCCCAAACCTTGCTAAAAGGGGCCAGACAAGCTGGCTGAGTGAAAAAGGAGCAAAATAAAGCACAGCTGGGGCGTTTTGTGAAAATTGTGAAGGATTTTCCAAAGTGGGTAAAAATTGAAAAAAACGACAGGGCCGGTAGTGTCGAAAAAGTCAAAAATGGGGATTTTCCCAAAACTTGCTAAAAGGGGCCAGGGGGGCGGGCTGAGTGAGAAAGGAGCAAAATCAAGCACAGTTGGGGCGTTTTGTGAAAATTGTGAAGGATTTTCCAAAGTGGGTAAAAATTGAAAAAAACGACAGGGCCGGTAGTGTCGAAAAAGTCAAAAATGGGGATTTTCCCAAACCTTGCTAAAAGGGGCCAGACAGGCAGACTGAGTGAAAAAGGAGCAAAATCATGCACAGTTGGGGCGTTTAGGGAAAACTATGAAGGATTTTCCAAAGTGGGCAAAAATTGAAAAAAAAGACAGGGCCGGTAGTGTCTAAATAGTCAAAAATGGGGATTTCCCCAAAACTTGCTAAAAGGGGCCAGACAGGCAGACTGAGTGAAAAAGGAGCAAAATCATGCACAGTTGGGGCGTTTAGGGAAAACTATGAAGGATTTTCCAAAGTGGGTAAAAATTGAAAAAAAAGACAGGACCGGTAGTGTCGAAAAAGTCAAAAATGGGGATTTTCCCAAACCTTGGTAAAGGGGCCAGGGGGGCGGGCTGAGTGAAAAAGGATCAAAATCATGCACAGTTGGGGCGTTTTGTGAAAATTGTGAAGGATTTTCCAAAGTGGGCAAAAATTGAAAAAAAAGACAGGGCCGGTAGTGTCGAAAAAGTAAAAAATGGGGATTTTCCCAAAACTTGCTAAAAGGGGCCAGGGGGGCGGGCTGAGTGAGAAAGGAGCACAATCAAGCACAGTTGGGGTGTTTTGTGAAAATTGTGAAGGATTTTCCAAAGTGGGTAGAGATTGAAAAAAACGACAGGGCCGGTAGTGTCGAAAAAGTAAAAAATGGGGATTTTCCCAAACCTTGCTCAAAGGGGCCAGACAGGCAGACTGAGTGAAAAAGGAGCAAAATCATGCACAGTTGGGGCGTTTAGGGAAAACTATGAAGGATTTTCCAAAGTGGGTAAAAATTGAAAAAAAAGACAGGACCGGTAGTGTCGAAAAAGTCAAAAATGGGGATTTTCCCAAACCTTGCTAAAGGGGCCAGGGGGGGCGGGCTGAGTGAAAAAGGATCAAAATCATGCACAGTTGGGGCGTTTTGTGAAAATTGTGAAGGATTTTCCAAAGTGGGCAAAAATTGAAAAAAAAGACAGGGCCGGTAGTGTCGAAAAAGTAAAAAATGGGGATTTTCCCAAAACTTGCTAAAAGGGGCCAGGGGGGCGGGCTGAGTGAGAAAGGAGCACAATCAAGCACAGTTGGGGTGTTTTGTGAAAATTGTGAAGGATTTTCCAAAGTGGGTAGAGATTGAAAAAAACGACAGGGCCGGTAGTGTCGAAAAAGTAAAAAATGGGGATTTTCCCAAACCTTGCTAAAAGGGGCCAGACTGGCAGACTGAGTGAAAAAGGAGCAAAATCATGCACAGTTGGGGCGTTTAGGGAAAACTATGAAGGATTTTCCAAAGTGGGCAAAAATTGAAAAAAAAGACAGGGCCAGTAGTGTCGAAAAAGTCAAAAATGGGGATTTCCCCAAAACTTGCTAAAAGGGGCCAGACAGGCAGACTGAGTGAAAAAGGAGCAAAATCATGCACAGTTGGGGAGTTTAGGGAAAACTATGAAGGATTTTCCAAAGTGGGTAAAAATTGAAAAAAAGACAGGGCCGGTAGTGTCGAAAAAGTCAAAAATGGGGATTTCCCCAAAACTTGCTAAAAGGGGCCAGGGGGGCGGGCTGAGTGAGAAAGGGGCAAAATCAAGCACAGTTGGGGTGTTTTGTGAAAATTGTGAAGGATTTTCCAAAGTGGGTAAAGATTGAAAAAAACGACAGGGCTGGTAGTGTCGAAAAAGTCAAAAATGGGGATTTTCCCAAAACTCGTTAAAAGGGGCCAGGGGGCGGGCTGAGTGAGAAAGGAGCAAAATCAAGCACAGTTGGGGCGTAGTGTGAAAATTGTGAAGGATTTTCCAAACCGGACAAAAATTGAACAAAACGACAGGGCCGGTAGTGTCGAAAAAGTCAAAAATGGGGATTTTCCCAAACCTTGCTAAAAGGGGCCAGACAGGCAGACTGAGTGAGAAAGGATCAAAATCATGCACAGTTGGAGCGTTTTGTGAAAATTGTGAAGGATTTTCCAAAGTGGGCAAAAATTGAAAAAAAGACAGGGCCGGTAGTGTCGAAAAAGTCAAAAATAGGGATTTTCCAAACCTTGCTAAAAGGGGCCAGACAGGCAAGCTGAGTGAAAAAGGATCAAAATCATACACAGTTCGGGCGTTTTGTGAAAATTGTGAAGGATTTTCCAAAGTGGGTAAAAATTGAAAAAAACGACAGGGCCGGTAGTATCGAAAAAATTAAAAATGGGGATTTTCCCAAACCTTGTTAAAAGGGGCCAGACAGGCTGGCTAAGTGAAAAAGGAGCAAAATAAAGCACAGCTGGGGCGTTTTGTGAAAATTGTGAAGGATTTTCCAAAGTGGGCAAAAATTTTAAAAAACGACAGGGCCGTTAAGGGTCGAAAAAGTCAAAAATTGGGATTTTCCTAAACTTTGCTAAAAGGGGCCAGGGGGGCGGGCTGAGTGAAAAAGGAGCAAAATCAAGCACAGTTGGGGCGTTTTGTGAAAATTGTGAAGGATTTTCCAAAGTGGGCAAAATTTAAAAAAAAAAAGACAGGGCTGGTAGTGTCGAAAAAGGCAAAAATGGGGATTTTCCCAAAACTTGCTAAAAGGGGCCAGGGGGCGGGCTGAGTGAAAAACGAGCAAAATCAAGCACAGTTGGGGCGTTGTGTGAAAATTGTGACGTATTTTCCAAACCGGGCAAAAATTGATAAAAACGACAGGGCCAGTAGTGTCGAAAAAGTCAAAAATGGGGAAGGGTGGGCGATTGTCCCAAACCTTGCTAAAAAGGGGCCAGGGGGGCGGACTGAGTCAGAAAAGAGCAAAATCAAGCACAGTTGGGGCGTTGTGTGAAAATTGTGAAGGATTTTCCAAAGTGGGCAAAAATTTAAAAAAACGACAGGGCCGTTAAGTGTTGAAAAAGTCAAAAATGGGGATTTTCCCAAAACTTGCTAAAAGGGGCCAGGGGGGCGGGCTGAGTGAAAAACGAGCAAAATCAAGCACAGTTGGGGCGTTTTGTGAAAATTGTGAAGGATTTTCCAAAGTGTGCAAAAATTTAAAAAAAAGACAGGGCCGTTAAGTGTCGAAAAAGTCAAAAATGTGGATTTTCCCAAAACTTGCTAAAAGGGGCCAGGGGGGCGGGCTGAGTGAAAAACGAGCAAAATCAAGCACAGTTGGGGCGTTTTGTGAAAATTGTGAAGGATTTTCCAAAGTGGGCAAAAAATGAAAAAAAAAGACAGGGCCGGTAGTGTCGAAAAAGTCAAAAATGGGGATTTTCCCAAAACTTGCTAAAAGGGGCCAGGGGGGCGGGCTGAGTGAGAAAGGATCAAAATCATGCACAGTTGGGGCGTTTTGTGAAAATTGTGAAGGATTTTCCAAAGTGGGCAAAAATTGAAAAAAAGAGACAGGGCCGGTAGTGTCGAAAAAGTAAAAAATGGGGATTTTCCCAAACCTTGCTAAAAGGGGCCAGGGGGGTGAAAATTGTGAAGGAATTTCCAAAATGTAGATAATGCAGAATTCACCACATTTAACTGTTTCTGTTGATAAAACAGCATGTCCAACAATTCTGTTAAAAGACTGGCTTACAAAGTTTTTATGGCTTAAAACATCTTTTCTCACCAAGCTAATCCAAATGCACACTGAATCACTTATTCTGTCTGGAAATACAGGAAAAAACCAGATAGTGCAGAATTCACCACATTGTACTGTTTCTGTTGATAAAACGGCTGTTTTAGCAGATCTGTTAAGAGAATACCTTACAAATAGATTTTTATTGCTTAAATCGTCTTTTCTCACCAAGCTCATCCAAATGCACACTGAATCACTTATTCTGTCTGGAAATAGAGAAAAAATGTAGATAATGCAGAATTCCCCACATTGAACTGTTTCTGTTGATAAAACAGCGTTTCCAGCAGTTCTGTTAAGAGAATGGCTTACAAATATGTTTTTGTGGCTTAAAACGTCTTTTCTCACCAAGATCATCCAAATGCACACTGAATCACTTATTCTGTCTGGAAATCCAGTAAAATGCCAGATAGTGCAGAATTCACCACATTGAACTGTTTCTGTTGATAAAACAGCGTTTCCAGCAGTTCTGTTAAGAGAATGGCTTACAAATAGGTTTTATGGCTTAAAACGTCTTTTCTCACCAAGATCATCCAAATGCACACTGAATCACTTATTCTGTCTGGAAATCCAGGAAAAAAGCCAGATAGTGCAGAATTCACCACATTGAACTGTTTCTGTTGATAAAATGGCTTTTTTAGCAGCTCTGTTAAGAGAATGGCTTACAAATATGTTTTTATGGCTTAAAACGTCTTTTCTCACCAAGATCATTCAAATGCACACTGAATCACTTATTCTGTCCGGAAATCCAGTAAAAAGCCAGATAATGCAGAATTCACCGCATTGAACTGTTTCTGTTGATAAAACGGCTGTTTTAGCAGCTCTGTTAAGAGAATGTATTATTGTAGCTGTGGTGTGTGTGTGTGATGCAGTGAAGTTTGGTCAGCTGTGCAGTGGAAACCCCGAAAACCGCCGCAGGACGTCAGACACCTGGGGACAGGGACACTACGGAGCCCGCCGGTAACACAACTACACAACTACACTACTACACAACTACACTACTACATCACCACGCCCCCTCCCGATCTCTCAGGTCCGTCTCTGCCAACTTGCTGCAAGTCCCCCGGACAAAGCGCCGGACTTGGGGTGATCGGGCCTCCTCAGCTGCTGCCCCCACCCGATGGAAATCACTCCCCCCTCACATCAAAGTCTCCCCAACCCTCCCACTAGCCTTCCCCACCTAGCTCCCACTAGCCTTCCCCACCTAGCTCCCACTTGCCTTCCCCACCTAGCTCCCACCGTACTCTTCATGTTTTAACCTCTGTTTTGTTTTTAACCCTTGTATTAATAAAGATTTGTTTTCATAGTTTTAATAAGGAAATATGTGAAGCGACTTTGAGTACCACATAAAGCGCTATATACATGTGATTTATTATTATTACATGGTGGTGATGATGGTGATGATGATGAAGGTGGTGATGATGATGAAGGTGCATTAAATAAAAAACAGTAAAGCGGCCACTACGCCTGATAGGAATGTCGTAGAAAGATCAAACCAAAACTCAATTGTTTGTCTTATCAAGACCTACAAATCACGCACTGACACCACTGACCTAAATCCAACAGGAAGTGCCCAGTTTGCCTTTAAATGTATGATTTTGGACGATTTTTCAGGCTTTTTCAAAATATATATATTATTCCTGCATACTTTCAGCTATAGACTTCATTCAAACGTCGAAATGTAGCCACAAGTCTCATCTATAGATGTGTGTAATTTGGTCTGGCTATGTTTTATACTTTTTGATCTGCGGCCCCACATGTGCACCCTGTTCCTCTCCCATTCAATCCGTACTCTGCCTGCTGTCTGTGCATGCTCTGTTGGCATGCTCTCCAGTCGTTTACTACCATGGCAACGACTGTGTGTGTGTGTATGCAGCTGGCTCAGCCAGGTTCATTTGTGGTCTTAAGCTGCGTTCAGACCAAAAGCGTCTGACGCGAATTGAGCAGCAATTGTACATAGACAATGAATGTAAATGGCGCGATTACACGCAATTTTATATCAGGCGGTGCGAATGAAGCGTCTGGAGCGACGCGAATGAAGCGTCTGAAGCGGCGCGAATAAAGTTGGAAAAAGAACTTTTCAGGCGGCATCGCGCCGCGACATCCAATCAGCGGCGAGTATCTCCCGAAGTCACATTCGTGACGGCGGGCACATACGTTTGCACACAAACATGGAGGAGAAACTGATCGTGGCAGTTTGTGGACACCCAGTCTTGTACGGCTGCCGTCTTTTACCGGGATCGGTACAAGAAGGAGGAGGCATGGGCAAAAGTGGGCGCAGAGGTGGGACTCGCTGGTAAGTTCTGAGACTATACGTGGCTTGTTTTACCACGTTACTGACTGTGTTTCTCAATGAATGAAACATTAGCATTGGTTAGCACTAGCACAGCAGACTGTCCCGCTTGGCAGGATACCAGTTTCAGTTTATGTGTGGTTAGATGCTAATTATACAAAGTGTATGTCTCTGTGTGTGCGTTTGCAGTTGAGGTGTGCCGAAAGAAGTGGAAGGGGCTGAGGGACACTTACCTCAAAAAGAAGAGGGAAGGAGAAAGGAGGAGCGGGTCGGCAGGAGGGCCTCTCAAAAAGTGGCGTTTCTCTGCGGTCCTGTCTTTCCTCGAACCCTTTACCACGCCAAGAGAAACCAGTGGCAACATGGGTGGGGGGTTCGAGGAAGACGGGGCCGCAGAGAACCCACTGAGTTTAGATGATGAGGGAGAAGCAGGGCCGTCAGGAGAAGCAGGGCCATCAGGAGAAGGAGTTTATGACGGTTGTTTAAGTGAAGACAGACACATATGCAGTATCAATGTCACAGTACATGTAAAAACTGTTTCAATTTCAGTAGGCAATAGACCCATTTCTTTATGTATTGTTTCTGTTACATTTGTTTCCATTACATTTCAAATTATATGTACCCCTATTGTATAATAATTTTGGATCATAAAATAATAATTTCTCTTTTATAGATCAATCCTTGAGTGACAGCGAGGGCACAGCTCCTGCTGCTTCTCCTGCTGCTTCAGCCAGTGGTATGTACTGTACAAAAGTTGAATTGTGTTTATTTGTAGGGCTCAAGTCCAAATAGAAAATTAACCTATACAAACTATATCACTGAATGAATGTTGTGATTTTGATTTCATACAGGTGCATGGACAAGGAAGAGGAAGAAAGGGAAGTCCAGGAGAAAGAGCGTGAGAGTTTAATTGAGGGCCTCCTCATAAAGAGTCTCCAGAGGGCACCTGCCCCCCTGCCACCACCACCACCTGCCTGCAGAGAAGAGGAGCAGTTCCTAAGCAGTCTGGCTCCTTCCCTCCCTAGGCTGCCACCCAAGCAAAGGGAATATATACAATTTAAAATTCACAAATTAATTTATGAAGCAACCACATTTGATTTAAATTTGGAAAATTTGGAAACTCTTGAGTAGCTGGGGTGACAACCTATGGAAGGAATGAGCCAGGCTGCTTTTCTTTTTAAAAAATGTTTTTTGTTGTTGTTTTACTTTTGTATTATATTTTGTATTTTTATATAAACAAATATATTTCATTTTATCGACTTAATATTTCTCATGTCATTCTTTCACATATATTCTTTCAAGTGCAATGAGAGATTGAAGTGTAGACTGGCCAGTTTCTAAATAAAGGTTAAAGTAAAGAAAAGAAAAGTTTAATGGTATAATATCAGATATATTGCAGGATTATTGCTCAATGGTTGTATTTGGGTGGCTCTTAAAAGAGCCGTTTTTGGGGTGCTTGCGCACTAGATGATAGGTTGCCACGGGACCACTCCCTCTGCAGAGAAGAAGGCTGTGAAGGTCTCCCGAATCCTGATGGCCTTTCTCGCAGAGTTGTTTGCACCAACTCTTCCCAGACCTGGCAGTGGCTCCACCTCACTCCCTGCGATGCTCCCCCCAACTCCAGGTGTCTGGGCTGTCGTCCGCAGGAAGTTGTGAAGAAGACAGGTCGCCTTCGCACACTTCATTACATCTGCTGCACGGCTGCTACCACAATTATGAAATGGTAAGTTTATTGTCTGTGACTGTGACCCTCATAAAAGTAATATTTTACAAATCTGCATTATGTAAACTAACGAAATTCGTTAGAGTAAGTCATTTGGCGACTTCTAAGTCATTCAGTTAAACTAAGTCTATTCCTGCGAGCATGAATGATCACTCGAAGTGATCGAATTTTCTTACTTTTACTCGAGTAAAGAGTTGAATCAGTACGTCTGCTTTTACTAGTCTTTTTTACACTAGTATCCGTAGTACTTTTGCCTCGTAATGTGAGTGCGGGCCAGCGGGGAAAAGGGAAGGGGGGACATTCGTGCTTCAGCACGGTACGGAACAACTGGCCCTAGTGTGAGTTCGCCCTAAGGTCTTAATTTGCTGGGGAGAAGGCAAACATCTACAGGTGATATCCAAAATGTTTCAGCTCACACTAAAATTATATACATGGATAAATGTAAAGTATACTGTTTTTGCAGTTTGTCTTATGACAAACAAAAGAAAAGGGCAGAATATTGATGTTTTTTTTTTTTATATCACAATTTTCATGTTTGCTGAGCATTGGTGACCTGTCCCACATTGTTCCACAAAAACATACTCTTTGTCCAATATGTGGTTTGGATGTGGTCACTGTACCTTTTTTATATGTGCTGGCATCAGCCACTTGGCACTTGTCCATTGTGCAGGAGGCTGTGTCCCTCATCCGTCCACCGGCTTCTACAGTAAATAAAATGTAAACATTTATTTATTAACCACAAATGGAAAAAAAGTAATAAGCATTAGTGATTGATTACAAAAAGTCAAAAGCAACACCACTAACCCTTAAATCACGGTTAACAGTCTAACATTACACAAAGGAGAGACATAGTAGGCAGACATAAATAACTTACCCTGCCATGCAATTGCAATGAGCTGCAATTACTTCTCCGTCTTTCTTTGTTATTATCCACGTCTTTAGAGGCGTTTCACCAGACCTTTGAGAGTGGTTAACCTAGTAACGTAAACAACGGTTACCGTTAAAGTTGAGAGAGACAGTGTTAACTGATTGTGGCTAACCGTTAATGATAGTAAACCCATAAAAGAAATAAAATCACTCACCCTGGCGAAAACCAAACAATTATCATCGTGGAGCACCTTGGAGCCGAGGTCGTGGACCCACCCGCTGACAAAAAAAATTACACGCCTACATACTTTTGTAAGGCTTTCATTTGTTCTTTGGAATAAAATGAAGTCTGAAGAACAAGGTAATTAGTGATGTCAACAGCCTCGATCTATGAACAAACACCAGATACACAGAGCACCTGCATAGCAGAGCAATAATGTCTTTGTGCTTGTACAATGACAAAGTCCTCTAAGTTATGCAGCTAACATCAGGTAATGTTTGGTTGTACGTTAGCACACTGCTAACGTTAGCTGCCATGTTAACGTGCAGAGTCAGACTGTGTACTACTGTGTAGTAACAACTCTGCTGCTACATCACAATAACGGCATATCTTGACAAACTAGACAGTGAGCTGAATGTCCAGACAGGTAACATTACTGTTTATGTGAAGCATAGCAGAGCTGATGTTACTCACCTGTCCGCTTTCACTCTCCGGTCCGTCTGTCCCTCCGCCGGTCCTTGTCTGGTCAAAGTTCTTATATTTCATTTTTTGTCCTTCTGACCTTCTCCTCTCTGGATGTTTCTCTTTCACTCTCTCCTTCTCCACTTTAATTGTCCGTACCACATTCACTGTTTCTCGCTCTGGCCTCCTCCTTTTGACACGTGCACACGCATGAACGCTACCTGTCTCTGATTGGTAACACGGCTATCCGTCTACCGATATTACCCAATTCCGGGACACAGCTGAGAAGTCATGTAATATTGTTAAAGCTGTGTTCACACCAAGCGCGATGAACGCGACAAAAAAAACGCACGACAAATGAGAATCTGTCGAGTTTCGACGCGTGACCATAATGTAAAATGAGCGGGAACGCCATTGCTTCTTCTTTCATCAACAATGGCTGCGATCAGAACCATCGCTGCGCTGTACCTGCTCTGGAAGTCCGAGACACGTCTGAAGGCCAAACAGCGCCGGCGTTTCTGGGTACATGATATCCTCCGGAGGCGCACAGAGCTCGGCGAGTTCCACCGTCTCCTACAGGAGCTCCGTCTGGACGATGGACGTTTCCAGCGGTACTTCAGGCTGATTGTTGCTCAGTTTGAGGACTTGCTAGGTAGGGTTGGCGCCAGGATCTCCAGGCAGGACACAAACTACAGGCGCCCCATTCCAGCTGCGGAGCGCCTGTCCATCTGTCTCCGGTGAGTAGCAGTGTATTGTTGTGTCAAAATCAAAAGATATTCACTATGTCACTGACGGGGGAGATTTAGCTGCTGCTTTGCTGAGAAATGTTGCTTCACAGCCGGTGTTTCGGTTTAACTGGTGACCGCGTTAATAGGTGACTTTCTCATAAAAAAGCCATTGATTGTAGTTTAATCCTTTCACACAGCAAGCAGGGGTGGTCCTCCTTCTTTATTACTGGTTTTGTAGAGATGTGACACTCAATGAGCAGAGATCTGAGAGAGTAAATATAACTTTTATGCGTATATATGATACACACAGGCTCAGAAGAAAAAGCTTCTTCCCTGAGGCTGTGACGCTGCTGGACTCCACACCACCATGTTAATAGCGTCATTGCACTCATTACTGCACTGTTTTCAGTACTTTAATGAACATTTAATTTGCACTATTCACATTTTGCGCAATTTGAATCCCTACACTATTCAAATAATGTCACTGTACATATATTGTAAATAGCCAAATTTACATATGCTGCTCATACTGTATGCTTTAAAAAATAAGAAAAAAAAGTAATAAAATGAGGAATATATTACTTAAAATAAGCAAAATTATCTGCCAACAGAACAGGAAGATTTGACTTAACAAGATTTTTAAAAACAAGTGAATACATCTAGCCTTAAAAACCCAGGGATATCTTAAAACTAGTGTGTTTAGACTAAAAACAAGTAGATTTGTATTGGTTCAAGGAAAATATTTAAGAATTATTTTCTCAATATGTAGGACAATGTGCTTAAAATCAGCATATGCTAGTGCCATCATCTTCAAATAAGGTTTCATGCAAGTAAATATATCTTAAAGTCAGTACAGCCAAACTTCAAACAAGTACATTTGTCTAGATAAGCAAACCAAATTTAAGAATAGTTTTCTTGATATATAGGAAAATATACCTTTTATTCAACATATGCTAGTATTATCAGCTCCAAACAAGGACTTATGTTAGGCAACATGCACTGCAATCAAGTATATTCGCCTAGATAATGAGAACAATTTAAGAATTATTTATTCTAGTATGTAGAACAAAATCACTTAAATTTAGTATCCAATGCTACTGTAAAATTCTTTAAATAAGAGTAAATTCCCTAACACTTAAGGGAGAAAAAACATTTATCAGGCTTGGTACTTAGTTAACCTTCGTCTAGTGTTAGGGTCGGCACCGACCCGTTTTTAGGTTTTAAATGCATAAAAGAACTACATAAATGTGTTAATTGCATCAAGACTTTTTGACTTTGTCAGGAACTTCTATTTACACAAAATAAAAATTTAAAAAATCAGTTTTACTAAATTATAAAATGCTCTGGTGAAAATTATGACCTTTGTGTTGTTAGGGTCAGTTTCGACCCAGTTATAATATAAGCTTGTAAAACAATAATAAGTGCTAAAACTGAAATCATAAACACACTATCAGACAACAGCCCACAGCCAGCTCTTCCTCCAAACACTTGAGCTTCAGTTAGTGGCTTCTCTCTTTGCCTGTTTGACCAAACAAACAAAGACGGACATGTCCAGGTATGTAAGGCCAATTCAGTTTAGAGTCAGTGACTTGCAGAGTACACGTCTCCAGTTCACAGCATGCCACAATGAGAAGAAGATTTACTGCTAATTTTGTATTATATCTGTGCTGACAATGAGGCAGAGGACACACAGCAACATAGCGATACAGATGAGCAGGTTTCTGAGGTGGAAGATGATGTGGAGTATCAACCCGAAGACACAGACAAATCTGATCAGTCTGATGAAGAGGTCACCAGTGCTGAAGCTGCTCCCGCTTCTGCTGAAACATTCAAATCCAAAAGTGGCAACATCTGTTGCTGCAAATGTCATCAAAATGACCCCTGGGATCACAAGGTTTGCTGTGATGAGAGTAAGTGACATCAAGACAGTGGACAACCTGGACAAGCTGAATGCCACCAGCGAATGACCAGGAGATGGCCAATGGTTGTGTTTTACAACATCCTCGATGTGTCTGCATACAATGCATTTGTGTTGTGGACCCACATTCACCAAGGGTGGAATTAAACCAAAAAAAAAACAAGCGGAGAATCTTTCTTGAGGAGCTTGGAAGTTCCCTTGGCAAGGCGCACAGGGAGCAAAGGGAATGGGTGCTGTGAGACCCAGCCACTGCAGCCTTGGTCAGACAGCTGCAGAGCTCACCAAGCACTCCGTCCACGGCCACAGCAACACGAAGAGCAACACGAAGAGCATCAGCGCCAGCATCCTCCTCAGCCAGCCCTGCCTCAACATCAACCACAACAGCCACAACACCAGTGAGACCACCTGATTCTAAAAGAAAGAGGTGTCAGGTCTGCCCTAGCAATAAGGACAGAAAGATAAACATATTGTGCTTCACCTTCAAAAAATACTCTGCTTTTTGCCACACCTGCATCTAAAAATACACAAATACACATGCATGTTCTTGCACACAGTTTCTATGGTACTAGTACTTGATTTCTGTTGGTTTGATTTGCTTGATTGGTTGTTGTTTGCTTGCAAATCTACATGTTGTATAATTACTAGTTCTGCTTTTCATTTGCTATCTATATTAGTTATTTTTCTTGAAGTAAATATATATGGGTCGAAATTGACCCGTAACACCATAGATGTTACTATAGTTAATAATATAAAAATTAAAAACTATATATTTTTTAACATTTAAGAGATGTGTTCTAATACCCCTCTGCAATAGTCAGGTAACATAAAAACCTTTTATTTATTTATATAATTCTTTTGAGGTTAATTTAACATTTTTTTTATATTGAAAATGAGGGGTATGTTGTCAAGAGAAAGGCCAAGGGGCCCACTAAAAAAATATTAAAACCAATCTTTTCATGGATAAGGAAGCCTAACAAGGTAAACAATAGATAAGAAAAAAAATTGATGATAAATAATTGTTTTTAGGGTATTTTATGGCTGATTTAAGACACGGGTCAAAACCGACCCGTTAACATAAGAGATGGTAGCAGAGAGCTAACACAAGAGGAAGGTTAAACAAATACATGAATCTAAATTTTTTTTCAAAGTCTTTATTGCCTTTCAAGTACAACTTTTCCTTTACAGTAGAAACAGTAAAAGCCTGAACTTACTATTACAGGAAAAATCCGACGATTTTTCATATAGTTCTCCGTTTTGAGGTCAGTCGGTACGAAAGCCCCCCAAAAACAATCGGTTTTACCTAGCAAGAGTTGCATCAGCCAGCAGCTAACACAGACAGGCAGCTACAGCTCTTCACTCTGGGGGCATGGCAGCCTCCATGTACATGCAACTCTTGCTGCGTTAGCTGCTGGCTGAGCTAGGTAAAACCAAACATTTTTTTTCCGTACTGACAGTACTCTTTGACTTGAAATGGGGATATGTAAAAACTCATCGGATTTTTCCAAATAAACACTCCAGCTCGGCGCATGATCTTCAATGAAGATTTTTAAAAGAGCAAACTAAAAAGTGAAAAACATGCATCTATCTACATGAGGAAGTCATGTCCTGGCTGTGGATAGTATCCAAGAGAACTTGCGCAGACAGAAGTGTGCACACTTATGATATCTAAGGTGAAAGATAATGCATGCCATTTTACATTGTGCTAACATCAATATCCTCTTTTGGGAAGGTCATGCAGCTGAACTTAACAGCAAACTAAAAAGTAAAAAACACGTAAGGCAAAAAAAAAAAAAAAAGCCACAGCCTCAAAACAAACCAAGACAAGATTATCCACTCTCATTTCCACTTTAAGCTAAGAATTTCTTCCACTCGCCTATGGCCTTCCTATATGAGGACGTCATGTCATGGTCGTGGATGGCATCCAGGAGAACCTCGGTCTGCAGCACAGACAGGAGTGTGGCAACGCACTTGGGATATGTAAGGTGAAAGATGTAATAGCATGCCATGAGATACATTACGCTAGCATCGATATCCTCTTTTGGGAAAGTCAACACAGGCGTGGTTCCAATAGATAGTATGCAGTTAGTTTCACAGACAACAACGACCGGGCTGGAGAGTGGTCTTGCTCATAGAAAGGTGTTGGGGTCTTCTGTAGGCTGACAAACACAAAAAGAAAAATAAATACCACAATGCACTTTTTGTATTGTATGGTAAAGTAAATGTGAAAATTCTTATGCATATACATTTTCTTACCTTAAGGATGTGAAGCAAAGCCTCACTTGCATGTCCCAACTTCTTGGGTGGAGCCACAGGTGATGGAAATAAGTCTGGCAATGCCTTCATCAGGGCGATTGACTGCTGTGCTGTTAAAAAACAAGACAAAAAAGTAATTTTAAAAAAAGTAGTTTTTCTGCAGCCAGTTATTAAAAAAACATTAATACTTCTGTGGGATTCTCAATTGTTATGTTCTGTAATAACCTTTGTCCAACAGTGGAGGCCTCATGACCTTCTTGAAAACGCCATAAAACTGTGCCCTCTCAAAAAAGGTCGCCCGCCGGGTATTTAGTTCAGGTAGGAAGTGGGGGTTCCCTTGATCGAGGATCCGCCGGAGTTCATCCATTAGCTAACACACAGGGAGACAAAGGATAGAGAAGAGATGTTAAATTAAAATTTACATTACAATTCAAATCTAACAGAGTTAAACTTTAACCTTCGGATGAGACATTAAACCGAGGTCACGACTCACTGTGGTCATTAAAGATCCCATGGCACTTATTGCAAAGAGTAGGGGGTTCCCCAGTGTCCTGGCTAAATTCCCAACCTGGCCCCCTAATCATCCCCTCACTCTAATTGACTCATTCAGATCCTCACTCTCCACCTCAAGCTGGTGTGTGGTGAGTGTTTTGGAACATAATGGTTGCCGCATCACCCAGGTGGGTGCTACACATTGGTGGTGGTTAGCGAGTGTTGTAATTCCTAGGCTTAGGAAGCAGAGGGCTGCATAAAATGAATACATATGCTTACATGGTCCAATTCTCCAAAGCAGGGATACGCCTCAAGGATCTTGACAGGCCTGTCCTGCTCCTTAGTCACATCGGAGTCAATGAAAGCGCGTCTTGACTGGAATTCAAGGTCTAGGAGCTGGGCAACATCCTTCTTGTTTGGCCTGGCCTTGGTTTTATACATGTCCTGCAGAGTTTCATAATGTCTTGCCTGATTCTGCAGGCTGTCCGAAGTGTCTGATGCTAGAAAAACAAACTTCATCAATTAACATTTAAACATAGCCATACCAAACATTAAAGCTGCCGTCGGCAGGCCTTCAAAATTCCGAGTCTAAAGTCGGAAAATTGGAACTGATACAAGTTTCAGGTCCCTCCCCCAACTTCTACCAAGCTCCAAACCGCCCCACAAACCCCTCCCCCTCTGGAGACGAGCACACAAGCTGTGGGCAGACGTACGGTGTCTAAAGCAACTCACGCTCAGCATGGAAGACAGTGACTGTACTGCTTCGATGTCGAATGGCATGTAGGCTATAACAACTAACGTGATAACGTTAGCTTAGTAAGAAGCACTACTTCCAAGCTATTAGCTAATGTTGCTTATAATAGCCTGTCAAGTCTTAGCTATTCGCCACAGCCCACCAATACCGGAGCTCAACATATCTAGACCGAGTGTAACCGTTGTCTACCATAAAACAAGAAAGATTCATATAACAGCTGTAATTACCTGTCGAGACGAAATATGGCCAAGTCTGCATCTAACTTGAAGCCTTTGAGGTCCCGTAACGTTAGTTCCCTCCACCTCTCAAATGCTATTCCAATGTTGACCCGAGTTTTATTCCGCGCTCGGTCAATTTCTTTTCTTATAACGTTCTTTTCCGTTTCAGTTTTCCTCTTTTTCGAAGTTTTGGATGTGTAGGCAGTAGTTGGCAAACGTGGAATGGGAAGTTTTAGGATTTTCGGCTGCTGCGCCATTTTCGCTAAGAAGCAGATATCAATGCTCTCGTCTCTGACTGGGAGAACTTTCGTGCGCATGAATGGGGGGCGGGCTCGATAGCAGCGTGTGCACAAGCTGTGATTGACAGGTAGCAATTCCTCCCCCCTGGTTGGTTAAACAAAACCAGGAGCTCTCGATTTTTGCAAGCTTGATTACAGGCTGATTACAGGCTTTAGAGGGAGCTAGAGCATTCAGGATTTTTTCTAAACAGCCTTTTTAATATTCTACTTCCAGAATCCCATGACAGTTCAAGCTAATATGACTCAAAACATGCTGCCGACGGCAGCTTTAAGACCATAATTTCCATTTCAGACATTACAGGTTAACTGGGCCATTAACACGCAAATACACACGTCACCATTTTATAAAATTGGATTATTCGCCATCTCCCCTAGAGTTAGATAAGTGAACAAAAACATTTTTGTCTCCGTGCATGCATTGTTGTAGTCCGGCAGCGCCCCCGCTAGGTTAGCTTATGCAAATTTAGACTGGTTGTGAAGACAGAGGCTCACTTTTACTCATGACATACTATCTGGCTACAAAGGATTCCATTCACTATGCTAAGCTAAGCTAACCTAGCAGGTGCGCTGCCAGACTATGACATTGCATGCACTGAGACAAATGCGTTTGCCCACTTATTTACCTCTAGGGGAGACGGTGAATATCCCAATTTTATAAAACGGTGGCGTGTTCCTTTAAAAAAGGACACTAATAGATGAATAATCCAGAACAAAAAAGGTTTGAAATTGCATGATAACATTGCTGAATTTACTTAGACATGGAATTGTCCTTGTTCAAAGTAATAATAGAAGCTCCATTAATACTGAAAAAAATATCCACCATTTCAATTTGTGCACTTACCATACGATTGTTCAATCTCTGGAGTGCTACAGCGTGGTGGTGATCTCTCCAAGATCACAGTAGAGGTGGTGGAGTCATCAGTCTCATCCGTGGACGTCTCCTGTCCGGACTGAAAGCTAAGTCTCCGTGCCTTCTTTCGTGAAGGAGTTGCTCCCTGCTGCTTTTTAGGAGTTGAAACATTTTGGACTCTTTTTAGGAGCTGTTTCTTCAGATATTCCTGACAAGACAGACACAGAACAGGTTGTGTAATAAATAACATTAAATAAAATCGTATACAGTAATGAAGGCGTACAAGCAGACACGACTGATGAATAGTGTCTTACCCACTCAGCCCCACTCTTGGCAGATTGGTCCCAAAGCATTGGGTATTTTCCAAGAGGCGCTTTGCCATAACTGTGAGCTCCCGGTTGCATGGATATTTAAAATCATCCTCTGTTGCTCTTTTGATTGCAATCATGCTCGTGATGGTATTTCTTATTAATCTGCAACGAAGATCTTTGGACAGGCTAAAGTCTCCCTCTTTTCCAGCACGCTGTTGGTCAAAGAAGGCACTCCTTGCAAGCTCTAATTCTGTGTCTGTGTATATGACATACTGTGGGCTGACAAGTTGTACCGTTCTGCCATGTTGGGGTCTTGGGCTTGGAGAGGGGAGGGAGGATGGAGAAGAAATGGGGGATGGAGAGGGGAGAGGGTTGGAGGAAGACAAAGAGGAAGGAAATGGATGTTGGGGAAGAGGAGGTGGGTGGGTGGGGCTGAATTCACTGCTTCCTGGTCTATGCAGCTCTGATTCTTGACCCTGTATAAAAGATACACGTATTTATTGGTAATTATAAAAACAAGGAGCTGACTGACAGCCACCAAACAAGAAATCTGAAATCTATCATTACCTCATTTTCATCATGACTGAGTCTCCAAATGGTTCTCCTTCTCAGGAAGTGTTCTGGACCAGGAAAAAGGTCACGCAAGTCCTCCTTTGTGAGGCTTGGCAGCATATCTTTGCTTATATTAGCAGCTGAAAAACAAATATTGCCACACATTAAATATTTGTTAATGAATTTGCTAATACGTTGTCCATTGAGAAAATATGTCATATGAATATTGTTAAACTGTTTTTAAAACACCTTGCGTGTTGCGTGAAAAGTAGGCAAACTGTCCCATTTCTAGCATGCACATGTTTTTGTTGCGCGTATCACGCAGGCAGCGTGCCAACACTCAAACCTGCTAACATGGGAGCCGGAAAAAAACTGACACGCCACGCAGCTGACACGCTCATGCCATGCACTCAGTCTGAATTAGCCCTAAAGATTCTTTATTTTGACCAACTGAAAATAAGAACCTGG